>NC_136629.1:21089754-21252254 GCF_933228915.1 Telmatherina bonti
CACCCTACCTTGACATAAACAGTCAACCTACCAATACATGCATGTTTTCAGACTGTGGGAGACTGGAGATATTTCATAGGGACAAGAAATGCCCCAAGATCTGGATCTGGATTAATATGTTTTATAATCTTACATTATAAAACCATGCATCTTTGCAGTTTACTAAGCAAAAAAATGTCTAAAGACAAATCTCTGATTCAAAACAAATTGACGATACGTCATAATAAAAATACAAAGAAAACGCCTGATTTTCATGCAGTAGAAGAAGAAAGAAAATACCATCTCTAAGCAGCTGCATCTGCTACAGCTTTTAATGCCTTGAATATACAATCATATGCTGCCAGTGTGACAACATGATGGAACTAATCGATTTGCTCCAGAGGAGTTAAAGGAAAAGCACCTCATTTGTTTATTTTTTGTTGTTTTTTGTGACATCTCATTAGTTTTCCTCAAATTTATTTAACCAATATAGCCTACATAAACACCTATTTTATAGCTGACAGGGGAGCAAGGGGCCTAACAAAACAATTCTACTTTGAATGCACTTCATTATGCAGTAAACAATGCTTATTGTGCCCTGAGCAGTTCCCCATGTCTTTCTTGTCTCTTTGTGCTGCACTCTGAATTTATGTAAAATTATATGTAAGCCAACTGGGGAAAGGATTTCACTTGTAGTTCTGTGAACATAACAATGGACTATAATAACTTGTGACCTGCTAGGTGTGAGGTGACAGCACAAATCCTTTTCCAAGATGGCCAGCCATGAACAAATCAGCAAATCAGCATATGTGGTGTTTGTGAGGGAGAGCAGTGGGGGGGGGGGGGGGGGGGGGGGTACAAAGGTACAAATAAAAATACAAAATAAATGCATCTTAAAGACTTTAAGCTTTTCATCTGACTCAGTCTTATTTCATGCTAAGAAATTGTGGAAATTTATGCCAGTTATTATGGTGTAGAATATATATGTACATAAAACACTTCTGTGGGGGAGTGGGGGTATTGGGGGGGGGGGGGGGGGGGGGGGTGTTACATACCATGTTAGCTGGGCTTAGACATTAACAGACTCAAGACTACAGGTCAGCCATATGTTCCCACAATAAATTTTAACTACTTCTAAAGTTTATAAAAAGGTAATTAAATTTCTGTTTTGTTAATTATGTCTCACTTTTATTACCAACTGGTGTGATATGATACAATATAGTTTCAAAGCCTGACAGGCAGACATATCGGAATGGCATTCTGTGGCTGTGATTCCATATTGTCCAGAATCTGGGACCAAATTCAACCTCCACCCCGGACGGTAATGTTCTTCTTCCACAGAGCTGAGAGCATCACAGAGTATCCCCAGAATCTAAGACAGAAGAAGATGGAATGACCTGCTGTGAGTTCAAACCTCAACCCAAGTAAACACTTGGATTAGTGTTTGTGTTGCATGTACTACAGTGACAAACAGAACCATGGTTTTTGACCTTCAATGCCTCCTGGTTGTGGAACGGAATAACATCCCACAGCAACACATGACTATAGGCTGGTGACCAGCAGCGTGAGGAGGCGCTGTGCTGTTTTGGCTCTATATGGATATTCCACTACACTTAGGTTTCTAACTCTATAAAAGTGTTAAAACTATTACTTATTACTGTGTACACACAATTTAGGTGTGTTGAACATTTCATCAAAGCATAATTCTTAAACGTTATATCTGATTGTAAATATTACAAATCAGGCTTTCAAACAATGTAAAAACCAACCAACAAAAATGGGGTTTTTTCCCACTTCATCTACAAATTACACAATTTCCTGTGAGACCAGACTGATAACATATATATCATGAATAAGAATTGATATTTCATGCTATTCTGTGGAGCTGACGTAGTTGGAGACATTGAGTATGGCCATCCCAGTCTGGCTCCATCAGTTCTACAGTATCTCAAAGCTTAGACAGCCCAAGGCAGAGACTTCTTCTCTCTTTATTGCTTTTCTGATTGCCATGAGAGAACGTCTGACCTCCAGACCACAGAGGAGCTAGTATTATTCACCTTTACCATGCCCTCCCTGCTCTGCAGGTTTCCAATCAGAACTGGTGCCCAGTTCTTATTGCCTAGCAACAACACCTGGGGGTCACAGCTCTTTGAAACATTTCCTTGTTACAAATAGCTGGTGGAAGCTTGGCCCAAAAGACACAGGCTTGATGGGGTCTGCCAAAAGAAGAAAGGAGGAAAGATGTGAACGGGACAGTCCGCAGTGTGGAAAGAGGCCAGGAAGGAAAATGATCCAATAAAATGCATGAAAGTACTATGAGATAGAATACAGTCATAACTGTAAAATTACCCAACGAGCAGTGCTTGAAGGTGAAAAAAAAATTAAACACAAGATGCTAATAAAGCTGTATTTTTTAATCAGTTGACAAAAGCATCCGTTGTTAATTTCATTTTGGAGGACCCAGGAAAGGAAAATGTTCATTTTTAGCAAACAGGCCTATAATTTTAATGACAACCAGCATTGCAGTCTTCTGAATCTCATTGATTATGCATGCAGTGCATTCTCCTTCTTGCAAATTTCCAGTGTATTCCTTTTTTGTCTATCATTTTAGCATTTGTCTTACCTTCGGTTCACCTCAAAACTTTCAGGAAACACACTTATAAAATGGAAGCAGAGAAAAAGGCGCAGGTGGAGAGAGAGAGATAGTGAGTCAAAAGATGTTTTAAACATGAGGAGATTTTGCTACCCTGTTTTATGCTCTCAGCCATAATTAAATTCTTAATTAGCGAGTCCTGTGGAAGAAATACATCAAGACAGAATTCAATTTAGAGCCTTAATTCATTTGGCCAACAGTAAAAAAAGACGGAAGGAGAGCGGGAAAGAGATGGCGTGTAAGGAGGCACAGCCAGTGGCACTAAATGAGCACACTGTGTAAACTTTAACTCTGTGTTGATGGTGTTCCCACAAAAACAGCTTGATCTCCTCTTGCACATAAGACACCAGTGGGCTCACATAATGAATGATTCAGAAAGGGATGGAAGGGATGTTAGAATTCATTCTTTCCACCTTTTTGTCTTGCTATTTTCTGAATGTGAATGTGAATGATGAGTGTGTGTTATAATTTATGACTGTTCTGAATGCATGGACTTACCAGCCTGGTCACTTGTACTTGGATGCAAACTTCACAGAAAATAGATGGAGGTTCCAAATGACATGGTCCAAAAGAGGATGCTAAAAAAAATACTAAAGCTATTCAAAAAAAGAAAAAATCCATGTCCCATGGATACCTCATGGCCCAGATCATCTCTCTTCTTAACCTCAAGTCACAGTGGATGTTACGCACGCCATGGTCAGCTGTATTATTATGTCACTCCAGCCAATCAGCAGTAATTGGCTGGAGTGGCCCGCTGGGGTGGATATGAGGTGAGAGTAGGTAGTGTTCAGGCTTAGGTCACCGCCAACCTCTTGTTCTTTGTGGCTATTTGAGTTGGTAGTCTCCAGCAGTCCAGTTTTCGGTTTTGGATATTTTGATTTGATCTTCCTTTGGTTTGGTTTGGAGTGCAGCCCAGATCCAACACCCCATTGTGTGGCTGGTTTAGGACCGCTCCCGTCTTTTGTTTATTTCAGCCGGGGCTCCCTTATACTTTGTTCTCTTGTTTATTTAATAAATTTAGTGTTAAACCTTACTGTTTGGCAGAGGTCTCTTCTATATGTTCTGCTTCCCTTTTTTTTAATAATTTTGTTTAGCGACCATGACACTGGACAAGGAAACCCATACTCTGGCAAGCCACACGCTCTTGCTGTACCAGCGTAGAGTCTGGTGACTCACTTGCATCAACGGATTTCTAGGGCGGGACAAACAAGCATGGAGTAAACCAATCAGAAAAATGGCTGACTATACATAAATAAAGTGGCAGCCTGCAATGTCCAGAAGTGTTCAAAAGAAAGGTCTTCATTGCTGTCAGTTGTTGAGGTTTGAATAATTTGATATGTTCCTGGTAATTTAAAACAGCATTTACGGCAAATAGAAACAAACTCCGCTGCTTGGTGACACAAGGCAAGAGGCAAGAGTTGCCTCAGATCAACCAATAAGAGTTGTTTAAGACCAATGCAAATCTCAGTAAAGGGGAGGGACTCCAGACTGAATCGCTCTGTATTGAATATATAGAGCACTCCCGTCTGGCGTGCCAGGCTAGGAAACCCTGGCCTGACACCTTTAACTCATCAAGGTGGGAAAAACAATCTATTTCTAATGTGTCTGCTCAGGTCTTTAGTCATGCCTAGGCTTGTCTGGCTGACTGCAGAACAGCAGTGACATAGCTGTGAGGTCCTGAGGAGGTTGTGTGGATGTGCAGAAGCCCTTTGATGCGTCAGCAATGCGTTGGCGGCACACCTCTGTGAAACACTGAGATGTGATGCAATGACAATACGTGAGCGTGAAGAAATGCCGAGGGCTAAACGGATCTGCTCTACCTCTGCACAGTATTCCATAGTTCTAGGTCCAGGTCCTCAATATTCCCCTTATAACTGGCAGATGCTTTGTTTGTTTATACCTGTGTGGTTTAGTGTGGGTGTCAGAGTATGTGTGTGTTTGCATTTTTTCTTAAGGACATGTGTCACAAAGGAATCGCAAGACAATAACTCGGGGTGTACTTTGGACTCACCCCCACTAAAAATAGAGTGATACATAAAAATAGGCTGTTTCCATGAACGGACAGTTAGCTATGGTGTCAGCTCCCAGGTGATCCACTGTACACAGAAGAAAGCTGAGAAATTTACTCTTGGTCCGACCTTGGCGGGCACTGCGGAGCCTCGCTGATCTGGAAGCAAGCAGCTGGCATCCTGGGAGAAACAGGGCCTCATGGCCTTTAGTGAAGCTCTGAGTGGAGGATGATTGTGCAGTCAGATCAGCACTGCGGAGGCGAGGTTTTAGAGGCTTTAACATGAACGCAGTGCATGTAATACCCAAGCCCCAGGGTACAACTGTGTGCCAGTAAGACTCTAAACACCACTGCTATTCTGACAAAGACTAAGAAACTATATCCATCCATGACTACATTCAAATAATCAAGCAATTGTTTAGCAGTTCTTTACATTTCCAAGATGCAGAAGTTTTATTCTTAGTCTCCACAAAGTCCAGCAGACTCTGATGCTTATGTTCATCCTACAATCACCCTGAAGGCACAGTTTGTCCGCCTGCATCTCAACCTGGAACTGAGTTGGCTTTGATTCATCAAACAAAATCATCAGCTTTAATGAGTCTGAGTGGAGGATCTGTTATATCCATGGAGTGCAGCTCTGCATGATAAACCTAACCGCTAATCAACTTATAACATACTATTCAGTGTATCATGGGTACTGGATTACTTTTACCTCATTTCCTTTACAAAAACGGGAAACTTTGATCCTGAGAACAAGAGGATGTGAGGATTGTGCTTATTGAAGTTCACGGCATTGTTCTATGCCTCCTCTTGCGCTTTTCTCTCCCCTTCACGCTCCCCTGTTTCACACCTCCCTAAGGGAGTGTGAGGAAACAACGCATCAGCAATCCTGCATTGTGCTCTAAAGAAGCAGAAATGTTATCTTCCAGAACGATTGTACATTTGTTTCCATTTTGAACAATATGAATGGCACAAATACTATTTGAAAAATGCCATAAAAAAAGAGAAAAAAAAAAATGAATGGCACAAATGGCATTTAAAAAAAAAAAAAGCTGGAGATGATGTTGTATATTATCCTGCAGGCTTCTGATTATCATGACTGGTAATTATGCAAGTTAGTTCAGACTGGATCAACGGACATCAGTCCACTTAGGGGTTAGAAAGTGTGAGGTGTGACTATTTTTGTTGCCCTCACTGCTGCATCCATGTTGAAAGAACTTATTACGTATTACAAGATTATTACGTACTAACTTTTCACTCATTAGTAGAAAACTGCTGGAAACAAAAATACATATTTTTCCCTGGAGTTTGTAAACTTGTGAAATATTTTGAACAGATTCAAGTAGTTAAAATACAATATGTCAACAGGCCTAATTTTCTACTTATAGGTCAGTAGTATTCATAAAACTGAGCCTAATGACTTTCTCCGGCTTTGCTCGTTTTTAACCTTGGGTAAAACTAATTGAGATTTTAAGATACTTAATTACAGAATGTAGAATTTAAGCTCTGTAAATTTGATAAATCATCATGTCTGACTGATGATTATTTTTTCAATGAAGCCTAACTGCTCCACCTGCACATGTATTGATCTTTATTTCATTTCCTTAAATTTATTCTTCCCCTTTTAATACTAAGCAATCTATACTGTTAGATTCAGTTGCTTGTACTTGTTATGATGAAATCAGACCCAGCCATGAACTGCTAAGAGCATATTGATCTTCCTAGAGGTTTTTCAGATGAAATTCATCTCATAAGAATTTGAACAACACAAATGATCCGATCAGACACAAAGTGATTGAAGTTACAGCTAACTGCATCATCCACAAATCAACCTGCAACTTCAAAGAAAATGGATTTAAGTGTTTCCACATTTGTATGCACGATAACACGAAATCTGATTACCGGATTAAACAGGCGGACCTGACGTGTGTGCTGTCGTGAGATGTGTGTGCTCATTCATCTCAAAGGAGAGGGTGAGAGTTGTTAGCACAAGGGTAATGACATCTTTGTAAGTATTTCAAGAGGTCTTCTGAACAAGTTGAATATTTTTCCCCTCCCAAGCATGTCTGCCATGCTGCTTTGGATGAAAAAAAAACAGTCAGGGATTTTTCTTGCTTGCCTTTTTTTTTTTTTTTTTTTTTTTTTTTAAATTAAAGAAACTCCCGATCGCTAAACCTGATGCTCGAAGTTAAATATGTGCTGGCCAGAAGATCACCCTGAGACAAGCTTTGTTCTTGCTCCTTCTTTGACATATGATATTTCCCTCTTTTATAAACTTATCATTAACCTATCAGTTGACCTGCATTGAGGACTGATAGATGCTAGACGCCTTTAAATCCTTTTACTATTTGAGGGGGTTGATTATATATAGGTCACTGTCTTTAGAAGATCTAAGGATGACTAAAATACAGACACAGTGGGGGGAAAAAAGCTGCATAGGAAAACACAAGGACCAGAACTAATTTGCATGTATGTTTATCTATGAAGACCAAAGCAATGCACATCTGTGCCCAAGCACACAAACATAAATACACACTGCATCGTGAATCTATACTACATTCAGTGGGCTCTGGAGCATCTAAGCTGCTGGATGCAAGCATAGAAACTAGGTCATGTAAAGACTTAAATGCAGTCTTTTCCCAAGTTCTAAGTAATTCTTTTAATCTTCAACATCTTGTATTTGCACTACAGCATAGATACTGAAGAATATGTTGAGCAGTGTAACAAGCAAACACTGAAGCAGATTACAGACTGAGTAGAAACGGTAGATGTGCTCTGAAACGTGTCGTGCTGTTTAACACACTGTCAAGCTAGAAGCTAAAAGATCAAACTACAGAAGGAGCAACTCAGTATCACAATATTACATATTATAGCATCATAGCTTCTTCACCAGTGTAAATCATTCTGCAAAGTAATCCTCAACTTGTATAGAGGTAGGCAAGGAAACAGTAAATGCCCTTTTTTACGGTTTGTGTGTTTGTGTGTGTGTGTGTGTGTGTTTGTGTGTTAATTACAGCCCTGACCGCCTCAAACAACACATGGGTACAGACTTTGCAAAAAAAAAAAAAAAAAAAAAAAAGGACAGGTGACATCAGTGGTGTAACCTCTCATGCTGTGGTGCAGATTCCTAACATTTCACCCCCTCCCCAGTCTGCTAATTAGGTCATTGTCAGCGGGGGTGGTTAATGTATCCCCTGGAACTCTCATACACTATTAACTTAAGGTGTACTACATTGTATTAGCTCCATGGCTGAGAATAATAATAATAATAATAATATTGAGAAAATATGTAATGATTTATTGTTTCATGTCTTTGAACAAGCTGAATCAAAGCCTTTCACATCCACACAATAAAAAAATCCTTTTTTTTTTTCATTTGATTCTAATTCTAATTACACAACTGTCCTTAAAATAATTACAAGTGCAGTTCTGATATTGGGAAACTGAATTCCCATTTTAATTAATCAATATCTGAGCCTTTCTTGTGACTTCTAACAAGAGACTAATGAGTTTAGAGGGTTGCTCTTTCGGAGCAACAGGGCACAAACAATGCCTAATCTGAATAGCAGTTATCTATAAAAACTTACAGTGGCAATAGAAAATAAATAAATAAATAATATTTATAATATTCTTAATAAATAAGAAAAAGTTCATATTTAATCATTTAACCAACCTGAGCCTATGTGTTTATTCAAAGGCATGTGACACAATCAAGCCAGACATTTTGAGGTTGAGAAAAGGTGCTGCTTTGACATGAATGCGGGAGGAAGGTTAGAGGTTAAACTAATGCCAAAGTGAACAAGATGTGTGGGACTTTAAGGTTGTTTGTAATTGTTTTGAAAAGGTTTTGAGATATTATTTCTTCTTACTTCTGATGATAACATGATTCTGACAATAATAAAGTAAAGTTGTTTTTTCAGCTTGTCCCTCTGAAGGGGTCGTCACAGAAAATCATCACATAGGTGAATTACAGCATGTTTTATATCAGATGCCCTTCCTGACACAACCCTGCACATTTATCCTGTATTGGGACCAGTCCTCAGTGAAAAATAGTGTCCCCGTTGGGACTGAAATAGCATAAGGGAGCAGGACTCAAACCGCTAACCATTAGGTTACAGGACAAGCGTCTCTACCACCTAAGCCGCTGTCAACCCAATGACCATAATAAATTTGATGATCATGTTAGATGCAATGAAAACATTTTGTCCTCCCTGTCATGATGTGATATTTTTTTGTCTCTTTTGTTCTGGTTTCCTGATTTATTTTGTGGTTTAGTTCCCCTGTTATTGTTGGCCATTGTGCTTCCTGGTAATTAGCTCACTTGGTTTTGATTTTCTGATTCAGTTCATCTGTTCCTCGCTACTCCGTGTGTATATATACTCCTCAGGTTTAGTTTTCTTTTGCTGGTTCATTGTGTTAGCTTGTGTGTAGTTGCCTGCCTTGTCTCTGTCATGTCTTCTTTTCAGTTTAGTTTGAGGATTAAAACCTTGTTCCTGCATCTTGTTTTTTCTCTTGCCTTTCTGTCCAGCTGTTAGGTCCCCACACCTCCATGAACTTTGAAACTCCCTCCAACTTTTTGTTTGATTTTTTTCAGGAAGTTATGGAGTATCACTAACTTGAAGATTCTTGGCAATTTTGTTGATGGCTTGAATGACTGCTGTGTTAAAAGGCACTTTCAGTGCTCCATCTTCTTGAATACTTCCCCTAACATGCTTCAACTCAGTCCTGTCTCACAAGCCCGTAGACAGTTTTCCAAACTTCGTGGCTTTACTTTCTCTCTGACATACATTATCAGATGTGACACCTTAGACAAGAGTTTGCATCCAGCTACATCCAGCAAGTTCAAGTTGTAGAAGCTTCCAATTGGTAACCATGAAAGTAGGATGCATCGAAGCTTCTACTTATTTTCTGCTCGCTTTAAACTTACTTACTGTTACTGGATGGAAGAAATTTGCTAAAAGTCCTAACAGAGCTATTAAGAAATTAGACATAGATATCCTTGAATTGCATTAATGCTGAGCAGCTCCTAATATTCATGAAACAGAATACAAGATGTAGCTATGAGCCAACTTCCTAATAAATAGACAGACAATGCCAAAGAGTGCATTAAAAACAAAAAGGATTAACTGCCATGAACACTGAAGAAGATTAATTTAATCTACAGACTAATTGTTTTATTGCCTTCAACCAAAGTTTGGTCCGAAAAATAAAACATCTATATGCGACTAAAAGCTCTACAGCCATTTGCTTTCCATACAAGTAGCTCAGTACTCATCTCCATACTGACAGTGGCCATTTTCCAAATGCTGATCCCTGACTTCATCAGCTGCAACGTTATTATGCAGAAATTGCTCTGTATTCCTATCTGCAGTTCTCAAGCGGACCCTGGAGTCTTGCAAATTAGTTTGCTACTCTGATTTAGTTTCGCCGATGCTGTAGATTACGGAACAATGGAAGTGCCATGAAAAAGAATAAATCTGGGAAAAAAAAGGGGGAAATGCATAAAATGTTTAAAAAAAAACCATAAATAAATTAGAAAAAAATTATTATGTTGATATTTTTACATTCATTTTTAACACAATGTATTTCTTTTACTTTTACTAAATTATTCAACCCCTGTTCTTTTCTTAATTCTTTTCCCTGTATATTTCCTCATTATTTGTTTCTATTAATTTCATTTTTATATTTCCTTATTATTATTTTTTTCTGTTTATTTCCTTCCATACAGGCTGACAATCATCTGCTTTAGGTGGGCTTTCTTGTCCAACCTGAGAAGGTAATCCCTGACATCTCAGAGTAGTGTGAGCCTACGGGATTTCAACATAAGGAAACTGTGTACTACTCTAATGGACTAACATTTTATTTAACTCAAATAACCTGCTATTAGCTTTTTCTGGCACATTTTCATGCTAAAACCAAGCAGTTGTGGGTTTTTTTCTTTGCTTTGTCACAGCTGAACCGAATCCACCAACAATCCATTTATCCTCAGTTATAAGGTTTGTAATATTCTTCAAGCCATAGTATTTTTATCATCAGGTGTCCAGAAACAAAATCATTTTGTGTGATACTTTGCTGTATTTGGTTCTGTCTTGGCAAGTTGCAATTAAACGAGTGTCATAGCAATCTTATCTTGTCCATATATTTCCTTATTCATGTTCTTATTCTTTTCCAAATTTATTCTTTTTTGTGGCACCTCTATCATTCTAATCTAAATGAAGCCTTTCATCTCATGGATTGTTTGAAATGATATATGTTAGCACTCTCTAACTGAGGTGTCTGGCCATTCCCTGGAGTCCCTCCCTGACATTTTACCAGTAGTGCCAATGAAAAAGAATTTGCATATCAAACGCTGGTTAAACTACTCTCCAGGGGAAATACTTTGTTTCATACCATGTGTTTGTTTTTATCTGTGTTTATTTCTTGGATCAGAATCATTTGACTAAATGACAATGAATATGTTGGGATCTCTGGTTGAAGCAGGGCAAATAAAGGGAGAAGCTGGAATAATATGAAGGTTGTTGTGTTAGTACTAAACAGTGGGAAGAAGAAGTCTGCTTGATTCCAGTGTTACAGACAGAATTCATTGTTCTCTCATAGTACAAATGCCCCATCACATGTGGCAACATCCCCTCCTTTCTCCCATCACTACTTCTAGCTTTCATAAATAATTAAAGATTTAATCTGTGATATTTTCAAAGGTCAGATGCACAACAAAGAGAGAGAAATGCCAGTCCTTCCTCTGCAGGAGTACAATGGGTAATCTCTACACATTTCTCTTCGCTCTGGTTTTGTTTTTTCACCTGAATCAAGTGGACAAACTGATAAGTAGCATGAGTAAGAAACATCTGACATAGCTAAAAACAAACAAACAAACAAAAAAGATACCTCATGAATATGCCAGCCTGTCTCCCTCCAAGAAATCTGTGGAGCAAATGTCAATGGGAATTGTTCCATTACACTTCAACTGCTATACTTGATGACAACTGGGTTGATAGTAAAAGGAAGCTTTCCTCATCCTCTATTTTTTTGACAATTGGTTCAACTCAAGGACTCTTCGAAATGTAATCCAGGTAAACTGTGGATCAAACCAATGTTTCTATTGGAAGACTACTGCTCTGCCTCCTGAGGAACAGTCATCCCAACCTGAAGAGAACAGCCCCCACTTCACCTGGCCAAAGGTTCAGGGTGAATGAGGTTGTGAATACTTTCATGAATAAATATCTGCTTCATGCATTAAATGGATGTAGTCCTGATGGATTTATTCTCCTGATGCATTATCAATGAGGGCCGCTCTCTGCATCACAACCACAGCGTAGACAGTAAGGGCTCCATCATCTATTTCCCTCCTCAGTGCTTCCATCACCGTAGAACTGAGGTGGGAAAAAAAAGATTCAGGCATCACCTGAGGGAAAATGGTCTTGAAAATAGAGGTGTAGTTATAAAAGTTTCAAGTCCCCCTTTGCATTTTTGAAGAAATAAATAATAAACTGAAAAACAAAATGCAATTGTTTCTCCAAAAGTAAAAGTGAGCAGACTGATGACTGGATGAGGACTGACTGATTTAATCACAAAATACACCATTTCCTTATTTATTTTTAGTCACATTACAGCATGCAATTTAACTGCAAATTGTAAATGAACTTGTACTAATATGGTGCTTTCCCAGTCATATTGACCAATCAGCATGCTTTACTTGACACTCACACCCCAATACGCACATTGTGGTGGTAGTGCCTTGGCCTAGGACACTTAGGCATGTTGTCAGAGGAAGCCAGAATCTTGTCACCTATACTTTCCGCTGGGGTTCAGGAGTCAGACTCCTTCCAAACCTTTAAGATCAGGCTGAAAACCTTCCTTTTTCATGAATCTTACCGTTAGTATAAGCATCTCCTGAGTTGGAGTCTGCATGTACGGGACCCAACTGTCAGGGTTATGCTCTTTGCTCTTATAGTTAAGGGTAGTCTAGCCATCCATGACTTATGTAGCAATGGGGATGTTACCTGATGCACTGAGAAGTACCTTCCTCCATTTCTCTAATGTACCTATGTATAAATATATTACAATATTGTCATCTAACTTATTTCTCCTTTGTTCCACAGGTCTTCCTGAATAAATGCAGTTGTACATGTTGTTCTGTCTTTCCTGTCGTCTCCACCCCAACCAGTCGAGGCTGATGGCTGCCCTCCCTGAGCCAGGTTCTGCCTGAGGTTTTCTTCCAGAGTTTTTTCCTTCCCACTGTCGCCTCATACATGCTCAGGATGGAGGATTGGATCAAAGTCATGATTCAGTGCAATCAGTTGGATTCTATTATAGGCTATGTATGAATTGGCTTGAAATAATGTGTATGTAAAGTGCCCTTTGACAACATTGTTGTGAAGTGGTGCTATACAAATAAAGCTGAAGCCGGCCTTATCAATTCAATTCAACTTTATTTAGCGTCAAATCCCGGCAATGCCATCTCAAGACACTTTACAGACAGAGAGGAAAACATAATGAAAGGCAATTCATAATAGCCTATATAGGGAAACCAACAGACTGAGTTGGGTCCAACTCAATCTCCCATCCTGAGCAAGCACCCTGGCAACAGTGGGAAGGAAAAAACTCCCTTTTAACAAGAAGGAAATCTCCGGCAGAACCCGGCTCAAGGACAGGCAGCCATCTGCCTCTCCTGTGTGGGGGGAAGAGGACAGAAAGACAACAGACAACAGACAACAGGAACTGCTACTCCCAGCCATTGAGACCTGCTGAGACAGGAGACATACATGTTAATGATGCAACACTGTTATTGGGGGTGGGATAAAAGAGAGAGATAAAGAGAAAAAGAAAGAAGCTCAGTGTATCAGGAAATGTCCCTCAGCAGTCTGTCTAAACCTATAGCAGCATAACTAAGGGATGCTAGCCATCCCTAGCTATAGGACTTATCAAAAAGATAAGTCTTCAGCCTATTCTTAAAGGTGGGGAGGGTGTCTGCTTCCCTAACACTAACTGGGAGCTTATTCCATAAGAGAGGGGCCTGATAACCAAAGGCTCTGCCTCCTGCTCGGCTCTTTGAGACTCTAGGAACCACAAGTAAGCCTGCAGTCTGCGAACGAAGTACTCTGCTTGGTATATAAGGAACTATGAGGTCTTTGATATATAGTAATGCCTGGCTGTGGAGGGCTTTATATGTAAGGAGAAGGATTTTAAATTCTATTCTAGATTCAACAGGGAGCCAATGAAGAGAGGCTAAAACTGGAGAAATATGATCTCTCATGCTGGTTCTGGTCAGGACTCTGGCTGCAGAATTCTGGATCAACTGAAGGCTTTTCAGGGCATATTTAGGACAGCCCAGTAATAGAGAGTTACAGTAATCTAGTCTCGAAGTAACAAAAGCGTGAACCAGTTTTTCTGCATCACTCTGAGACAGAATGTCCCTAATTTTGGCTATATTACGTAAATGAAAGAAGGCTGTTTTAGTAACCTGCATAATATGTGGGCCAAAGGACAGGTCCGAGTCAAATATTACCCCAAGGTTTCTAACTGTAGCACTGGGCGCTAAAGTAATGCCATCCAGGTTCATTACAAAACTGGAAAATTTAGCTCTGAGTTGTTTCATCTGGTTTAAAGGATAAGTATATTTGAGTATCATCTGCATAACAATGAAAGTTTATTCCATGTTGTCTATAAATGCTCTAAGGGAGCATATATAGCGTGAAGAGTATTGGTCCAAGTACAGAACCTTGAGGAACTCCATGACTTACTGTAGTTTGTGAGGAGGACTTGTCATTTACATGAACAAATTGAAGTCTATCAGATAAATATGATTTAAACCAGCTTAACACTGTACCTGTAATTCCAATTACCTGTTCTAGTCTTTGTAACAGAATGTTATGATCGACTGTATCAAATACAGCACTAAGATAAAGCAAGATAAGTACGGACTGAAGTCCTTTGTCTGAGGCCGTAAGAAGGTCATTAGTAACTTTCGCCAATGCTGTCTCAGTGCTATGATGAGCTCTAAATCCTGACTGGAACTCTTCAAATAAATAATTTCTGCTTAGGTGGGCATGTAGTTGAGCTGAAACTATTTTCTCCAGAATTTTGGACATAAATGGGAGATTAGATATAGGTCTATAATTTGCTATCACCTCTGGATCCAGAGATTGCTTTTTAAGTAAAGGCTTGATTACAGCAGTTTTAAATGATTGTGGTACATATCCTGTCACTAAAAACATATTGATAAGATTTAATAGTGATGTATTAATTAAAGGGAAAATGTCTTTAAAGAGGCTCGTTGGGAGACGGTCTAAGATACAGGTGGATGGTTTAGATGAAGCTATTATTTTAGTTAATTCAGAGGGTTGGACAGGACAGAAACTACTTAGACACAAGTCAGATCCTGGTTCTAAGGATGCTTCGGAGACAACAACAGGCTCAACAATATAGGTAGAAGGAAGAGTATTGTGAATTTGATCTTTAATAGTATCAATTTTATTTCTGAAAAAATACATGAAATCATCACAGCTAAGTGAGAAAGGAATACATGGCTCAACAGCGCTCCGGCTCCTAGTAAGCCTAGCTACAGTGCTGAAAAGAAACTGAGGGTTGTTTTTGTTTTCTTCTGTCAATGATGAATAATAAGCTGTTCTTGCCGTACGTAAGGCTTTTTTGTATACAATTAAACTTTCTTTCCAGTTTAAGCAAGACTCCTCTAATCCTGATGATCGCCATTTGTTTTCCAAATGCCTTGACGCCTGTTTTAGAGCTCAAAGCTGGGAATTAAACCAGGGAGCCTTCATAATCTTACCCTTCATAATCATCAGACAACTGTCATAATCACTGAGGATAAAAACCTTCTTATATATTTTTACAAAAAAAAAAAAAAAGAAAGAAAAAACAACAGCCAGCAAAACTGATGCCCTTAATTTTTTTAATCGTACTTAAATTTTAATGTAGTTCAGTTTTATCTATTCTGTAAAAATACAGTTATATCAAATTTATCTTGTTTAATACTGATACAGATTAATTAATTACAACATTTATTAAATTTTATAATATTTTTTTTTCAGTAAGTGGCACTGTATTGGAGGTGTTACTAATGTGGAATGAACTGGCTAATTTGCAAATATACCATTCACACCCATGCATATGTGAGGAAAAAACCTCCTAAAATTTGTGTACAATGTAGTGGCCAAACAATTCTTATAAAAAAAAGTGATGCATGAATATTTTTTCATTCCTTGTACTGGTGATTAGTCAAATCAGGTACTCCCAGTTACCATCAGAAGTCACTTTATCTGCTCAGTTTGATCCACCTGTGTCAAATCCAAGAGTCACAGACATGTTTTACTCATCTGCTGTGAAAATCAATGTTAGTCTACACCACCATTAAGCATGGACAACGTCAAATGGTGCAAATTCTGGAAAAGTAGATTGTAATAGAGTTTTAATAAATATCTAAAAACTCAAAGTATCACATTGAACACTAAGAAATCTTAAGTAGAATAATATGCAACAAAACTGCAGAGAAATAGCACACCACAGAAACTCAGACCAGGCAAGAAGGGCATTAATCAGAGAACTGCGATGGCAAAGAGGCCAAAAGTAACCCCTAAAGGAGCTACAAAATCCCACAGCAGGGCCTGGGAAATCAGTTAAAACTGAGGGAATGATAAATTCCTGCAGATTCAAGAGAAAAACTTGTTTAAGCCTTAGATACATGCAGTAAAGTCAATTAAGACGAGGACTGGTGTTCACTTTTAACATACTGGGACCCATACTGTTGAAGCAACATCTCCTAATTATACACACTAACATGGCACATTTATGCGTTCTGGCTGGCTCAAGCACCAAACGTAACAATAGACACTACACCCAGGATGAGGTTTTTTTAACCTTTATTTTTATTTTTATTCTAAATGTCAAGGAAAGGGAAAAACAAAAATAAACCAAAAGCAAAAGGGTTTTACCAAAATGTAGTGCTGCTGCTGTATGAGTTTAGTCAGGGGCCTTTAAAGATTCACCCTGTAGATTACAGATGTTTTCATTCAGCCAATGCAACTGAAATTACGATCTGGAAGTACCTCAGTAAAACAGGAAGTATGATACAAAGTACCACCTTAGAAAACCAGATTTGTGTGTAACAGCAAGTTTGACAAAAAAAAAATTAACTTTTGTAGTGTGTTTCTCAAAATCAGGGGGTGTCCAAATCTAGTCTTTTCTTGCCGTTTGATGTTTGCTTTCTTTTCTACTCTGACACACTTTATTCAAATTAAATGGATGTCCTTGACAGCTTGTAATCAAGTTTTTCCCTGGCATGTTAACCAATCATTTAAGCCAAGTGAGTGGAAGCAGGCAAGCATCTACAATCTACAGGGCGGTAATCCTCTGGGCTCACACTTATAAACTCCTGTAATATAAAACATTAATTACTAGGGATGTACAATGTTGGCTTTTTTTTTAACCAAAATTCAACATACTAATTTTGTCCAGCTCTTAATTTTAAATACCGATACAAATCAATCCCGATATTTTTGGACCAAGGTGTGCCAAATAAGTAAAATACCTGGAAAACTATGACAACTTTTACATTTTGACATTTTCAGTTAATGGAGACTTGGCTGAAGAGTTTGATCCACAATATGTGCATGTTGTGTATACAAGTCATTTAAAAAGTAAAAAAAAAAACTATTATAATTTCCAATATTGTATTTTAATGTCAATATTGGCTGATTATATCGATATGCTGGTAATATTGGACATCTCTAATAACTACCTATGTTAGTCTTTTGACCATGTGACAAGTTTAAAAAAAAGTCCCGTTTGTTAATCTAAATTCTAAACAAAAGTAAGTATGAGAATTAAAGACTTTATCAATGGCGTCCATCAACAGTCAGGTAACACCTCAGAGTTTAAGCCCAATTCAAGTCAGTAGTTCTAAGGATCTTTTTTTTTAACTTTGCTTTTGCTCCTGAATCATTAGGCTTAGTTCTGTTATTAAATCACACAAAACAATAGTTATTTTAAAACTGATAAAATACACACATTATAGCTGTTTGCCATAACATTTCAATGATGGCTTCAACAAATATGATAAACCTAAAGTGTTGCCTTGTTTCAGCCTTTTTACAACATTTTTTTCCATGTGGACAAACACTAGCTTTCACTCCAAAACATTTAAATCACATGTTTTCTAGTTAGATTTCCAGTAAATAACTTATAGTCACGTCGAAGTCCAGATTTCAGTCTGACTAACATTCCATGGTTTGACTTCAAGACGGCTGTGCTATAATATGGCTTTTACCTTCAAGAGTGAGCATAAACATCAGTGTAACAAACACTATAAAGACATGCAGCAGCACAAGAATGCAATATGTAGGCTGCATAACCACAGCCCACGACCGACGTGTTAAACAGGGAAAAGAAAAAAAAAAAATGCAAGATGAGAAAAGAAGGTATGCTAAAGAGGCCCAATATGTCTGCTTGGCACAGTGCATAGGAGTGATACATTACAGTTTTTTTCAAAGTACATTCATATGCCATCAGTTCAGCTCACTGATCTGCTCCTTCTCGCAGCTCATGGCTTATCTCTTCATGCCACCCTGGCAGAGAAAACGTAAAACTCCACAGGAAAAAGTTGTTGAAGGTAGCTCCGGTTGGCCTCTTCTTCATTAACGCACACATTCACTCGAACCTTTTTAGCATCCTCCATGGAGCTAAAAAAAACAATCTGTCAGACAGATAAGACGAGCTGATGGTTCTTATTTTGCAAACAAGGTGCAAGGCTTTAATTTCTTGAGGTTTGTCAAACATGCCATGAAAAATAGCTTAGGATGTTTAGGTTTAGGAACTTAATTTAATAATACAATTCACTTTCTGCAATGACCCTTTCCCTTTTTGTATCTAATATAAATTCTCTGTTTTGTTCCTGGGTATTTTCTATTGTTAGAAGGGATCTTTAGTGTTAAAGAGTGTTTTATAAGAATGCCAGACAGAAACAGAACATAGGATGTAAGTTAGACTTTAAAAGAAGACAATTCTATGACAACTTCTCACCACTTCCTGTTTGTTTGATTTCAAAGCCACTTTTTGATTTTCTTCCTAGTGGCTTTTCATTCTGTGTTAACATTCATCATTCCAGCCATCTAGTTATCAGTGTACTGTCTTTGGCTGACATATGATGACATAAATGTAATTTAGGGTTATACTGTCTCTAAAAGCTAAGAAACAGCCTGTTATCAATTATGAGAGTAAGAATGGTAAAATCAGGCTGGTTTGTGTGTGTCTATGTGCACAACTGTATGCCTTTCTCACCCGACACCCAGTTGATTTCTGTGGGTCTAAAGGATGTTTACTTGTCAGAGGTTGTGTCTGGCTTCCTCTGTTAGTAGCACCCACTGCTTTTAACCTCTACTCTGCTTTTGAGTTGTACAAGAAATGTGCTACACAAATAAAACTGCCTTGCCTTGAGTTAGTATTTTTCTGTTTGGCAGGCCCAAAACAGACAGCTTTTCATTAAACATTCATGAATTGAAGTGCAGTGGCACCAATGCAGAAGGTCACCTAGGAGTGGCCTAGCTGACTGCAGCACCGTGCATCAACATACCTATACAGTACAAAAACAAAACAAAACAAATAAATAATCAATTATCTCCAAAGCTGCACCTGGAAGCATGCTTATCTTTTCATAATAGAAAAAAAAATTCTTTTGTTGTCATCCAAATCCAACTCCTGCATCTTTAAATGGGGGGGTCATGGTTGTAGTAATAAAGGGATAGTTAAGGGACTAATAATGGGATAGTTCCTCTAAAATATCAAATCAATGTTTATTTCTACAGCACTTTTCATACACAAGTAGCACAAGTGCTTTACAGAATAAAAAGCAAAGCTAAAACAAGATTTTAAAAATAAGCATAGAAGTTATCCAAAGTCAAACACATACACTCACTTTTTCACACACGCTCACATGGATAAAACATATAAAACACTCTCATCCAACCAATCTTAGGAATCCATCCACAGAGGTCACCACGTCAAGACCCACCCAGTCTAAGGCAGGATTCCCATTAGGAAAGTAGAGGACACTACCACCCCACCACGACAATGGGAATCTCCGCAGCGATGATTCCCTGAACCATTTGGACCCGGCCCAGGTGTGTAGGATCCCAATGAGGTAAACACTGAGGAAAACAAAACATAAAATAATCCTAAAAAATGAGAAAACAAGCAGAAGAAAAGGCTGTAGATTTTGTCACATTTTAGAGGTCACTATCCACACATTTAGTTGAGCTACTCATTTCACAGAAACACAATCCCTAAAAAGGTAACTAATCAGGTATTCCAGTGATGTATAATACAAACCCTAGTTGGTACTAACAAAGCTGAAAGGTGATTGACTAAACACAAAATCTTTACTCTGTGCCAAGTTTATAATATTCAAGTTTTATGCAATAAATATAGGTGAAAACAATCATTCTTTTGTAAATTAGAAATGATTGTTAGTAACTGTAATTCTCATTTCAGACTGCTGTATTATCTAGAAGATAGATCAAATAACTACAGTGGAGCTGCATAGATTTCTATGAGCAACAGTGTTTTTACTTAGAAAGGGTATATGCATGACTCTTTATGTAGTTTCTTTATGTGGTGCTTTGGGCTTCATCACCCAATGAGGCTGAATAACCTCTGATATTAACAACCTCTTTCAAATCACATAGAAACATGTGACGGTGTTAAGCCAATTATTGTGAAGACTGCCATTTAGAAATGTAATGTATTGAAATTGAAGAGTTTTAGAGTGCAGTCTTTTTGTGTACTTTTTGAATTTGTATCTCCATTATTGTTCCTTTTGCTCACACAACTCATGACTAAGGCCATTACAGAGCAATAATAGGAAATCTGATTTAGTGGACTGCAGAAGGGCTGCAGGAGGCACCAACAAAGCAAACTAAATTAAACCTTAATTAACACCAGTGAGGCCTCTGTGGTCCACTTGGATTTTCAGCAATAAAAACTCTGGGTCTCTCACTGACACGTTAGTAATCTCGCTACTTTACCTCTATTGAAATGAGAGCAAAAGCAAACAAGCTAAAGAGACGAGATACACTTCCTCTGTATGTGTAATTTTAGCTTCAGCAGAGCTAGTTCAGCACCAAACTACAGCATCTCTCTGAACCTGCTGGTCTCACTTGGTTAATTATAAAATGGTGCATCTGTCTCAGAGGGCAATGAGCTGATAAGGCTGCCCTGTGGAGCGGACGTTGCCCCCATCAAGAGACAAGGACAGTCCCACAGAGTGCCCACTGTTCAGCTCAGGGCCAATTACCCACCTGCTGCATGACTGCAGTTCAGAGATGTCATTTCATGCTAATACCACCACTATAATTGTCATTGTGTTCCCAGTTAGAGTGTTATGGAAATGAGATCTTAAAAGTCACTCAATTTATACCATTTAGTCAGCTTTGTTTGGACTATTTCATTCAGGACGGCTGCATTCACAGACAGAAAATAATCACAGGAGACACTACCTGCAGCATTTTTTTTTTTTTTTAAATTGAAACATTTGGAACCACATTAGTTTAATCATGAGGTAAATCTAGCACAGTTACACTAGTTTAAACTCCATGTTTATTTTTAAATAATAAGCACAGAGTTAAATGAACTTGTCATCACATTGTCCTCTTTCTTTGCAGCTGCTGAAACTGTGCTTTTCCACTGTATTGGGTAGCAAAGATACAGAAGAACAAAATCAATAAATAAAAAACGTGGTAAACACAGCAGTACCAAGAGGACTGTTTGTGCCATCCCCAGCTTTGTTATCGCTGTCACTATCTGTTTTTCACACTGGTTAAGCAGCATGCTGCAATAACATGTCCCCTGTTAATTTTACAGTCAATTCCAGAGGCTGCACTCCGCTCGCCTTCCCTTCGCCGTTATTTCCCCCAGGACACCAACATGAGGGGGCTTTGAAAGATGGAAACAAATGAAGGTCAGAAAATAAAATCATAGCTGCTGGAAGGCCAAGACCTCTACTTTATTATGACAATGCACTGCATTGCTAAAATAAAGAAAATCATTCACTGTTGGATGGGTTGTGAAGAGACTTTTTTCCTCTTTAGGAAAAAAAAAAAAAAAATCAGTGAAAGGCTCTTTTTTCACAGGTGATGTGAAAGAATTTCCAATAATAAAAGTGGACATCTTTCAGTTCAGCTACACAGACGGGTGCTAACCCTAGATAAGATGTTTTAAGTGGAAATGCACCCCCCCCCCCCCCAAACTAATGTGACTAATCACTCAGTTCTATGCTTCAGCTGCTTTTTGCCTCCAAACATATTAGTGAAGATGATGATGAGTGACGGGAACTTTTCCATCCCATCTCAATTAACAAGCCAACCTTGTTCCCCCTCAGCATTTAGTACTGTAGCAGAGTTGACATATTCCCGTCAGTCACTCACCTCCAAACCCCCCCCCCCATCTTCATCCTGCACATGGCCCTCCCGCTTTTGCCTTCAAGCTCACAGGCCTGTTGCCACCAGTGTCACAGCCAGCCGACATCACTCTCCTATTTCTTGTTTTTCAATTCCACACCGAGAGATGCTAAATCAAGAGCATGAAATAAAAACAGTCCAGTTTTTCCACTTTAATTCTTTCTTCAAGACAAATCATTTGTATGGAACCATTTTTTGCAAGACTGAATTAAGCTTTTATTGCTTTTTTTACCTGCTTTAGCTAAAACATAATATGCGGCAGACTGGATGTCTTCATTTCTTCTTACTAAGCACAAATAGTACTAGTACTTAAAGTACTAAATTAAAGTTTGTTGTTTCTGCATATCAATTATACTTGTAAAATTTGTATGAAATCTGCCATCTTCACATTGTAGTTAAAATCAAACCTGTTTAGCTCTAAATGGTAGACATGCACCTACGAGTAAGTTATCTAAGTTTATGCCAGACACTTGAGAAATGTTGAGTTAAATTCATCTGTTTGTTTCATTGATTTCTTTTTCATGAGCTTGAAGTGAACCATTAACTTCTTTCTTTGTTCTGGGAGTTTCCTGTAATCGACTTATCCCTCTCCGGGACCATGGACTCTAAAAAGTTCACAAAAAGAGGCAAATTACATAAATATTGCTGTTAAATTTGATGTTTGTTTAAAGCCATAATAGACAGCTGATGTAATAGCTTCTTTAAAAATCCTCTCAGAACTCCACCTGCTGATACAGTCTTCTATGTAATTACATAACCATCTCTCTCCCTAATTTCAAAATTGCCATAATTTCTTGGTTTGCTAGTGTGTGTGTGTGTGTGTGTGTGTGTTCAGATTACATTAATCATTGCATTAGCATGGAACTTAAGAAAAACAAAAGGGACCAGTGTCGACTCTCGCCACGGGTTGCCTCCCAGCAACAAATATAAACACTGCAAAGCAGTGACAAGGAGTCAAAGCTTTGCATAGTTTACCATTCACCTCCAGCTCCAGCTGAACGTGACAGAAACTGTAATATTCCCATTGAGGAAAGGCAAAGTGTTGTAAATGAGTGGAACAGCAGTGTGTTGTAATGTAGATTGATACCCTCATAATACTTGTGCTCTACTAAGCAGGCTTTAAAGAACCCTTCAGCTATCTGTCCCTTGTGCTCATTTTATTTCTCTCTCGTTTTGATTGCATGGTAGACGAGCTCCGAGCACAACTGGTTCCACTTAAAATGTAGACTTACGCAGTAATACACACAGCTGTGTATGAGTCTATAACATGAATCTTACAGTTTTGCTTTATCATTGCTCCATGCTGCATTTTTGCTTTTTTTTTTTCATTCATTCATTCATTCTCCTAACCGCCTAGTCCGATTAAAGGGTCGCGGGAAGCTGGAGCCTACCCTAGCAGTCTTTTGGGTGAAAGGCAGGGTACACCCTGGACAGCTCGCCAGTCCATCGCAGGCTTTATGTTTTTTGTTGATATGGTTTTTTAGTGTCTGGTGCAAAATGCACACGTCTTTTCATTTGTTCCCCAGAAAATGTGGGCAGATTTCATTGTTTGCATCAAAAGTTGTGCCCTGATTTGAAAATAGTTAACTCCGAACAAAAAAACAAGTCATTTCACTTTAACTAAATGGCAGGATTTAATGTTCATTGGTTGAAATTGACAGTGATTTATTGACTCATTTTTTAAAAGACTGCCTTATCTGTTGCTGCTGATTTCTCTGCTGCTGATTTCTCAACAATTAGCAGCTTTTCCTTGCAAAGAAATACTCATCATAAATATGCATGCCTATCATCTGTGATGAATTCACGATTGCTGATAACTCAGCTGGAATCAACACCTTACCAACAACCTCAGCCCCTTTGCAGCATGAAAATGGCTATCTGCTCTGCACTACTATGTCCCATCAGAGAAGACAACATTTTTTCCACCCTATCCTGAGCACAGCAAACTCCCATCTATCCTCCTGGACACATTTGCCCAGCGTGACAATGATTTCACAAATGCCCAGTGTGGGAGGAGAAACCATCCGTTAAAACCAACCCACTGTGGACTATACATCAATTACCCTGAAGCAACGCTTCGAAGCTCACTTCCAGGAGGCCTGGTATCTTTTTTCCCCCCTGCCTGTCCAGTTACCTGGCTAACTGACAACATCAAGGAGATTTAGTACAGAGTCTCAGAGGACCTGGTTGGGACGTTCTCAGTAGATGGGAAACAATAATTACAGCTGAGGGGCGAGGCTTGCTGGGATGCTGGAGTCTTGCAGAGTCTCAGTGTCATAAGGCCAATAGATTCCTTGGAGCTTGGAGGAAATGGTTGCTTCATGGGGTAATTTAAACCGGAAAAGGTAATTTACCGTTTAGTTGTCTGCTTAATGACATAAATCTTAAAATGGCCATTTTTGGACCTTAAATTTGCATTCTGTCTTGCATTGCAGATTTAACACTAAAACTAAGTTTAACTTTAATTGACTTGTGCAAAGAAAGTCAGCAATAGTATCACTGTTTGAAAGCCTCTCATAGTTTTAATAATGTACTTTTAAAATCATCATAATAATGTTTATGTACTACAGGGTGAGTGAAAGTGCAGTGGAAAAACATGGACCGAGGATATACGGTAAGATGATGCCTTCTATAGCCTTTCAGTGGATTACTCACTGTATCTGCAGGACTTAATTGAGGTCAACGTGGACAATGAAGTGCTAACCAAGCAATGTCCACAAAGCCTTTAGTCATGTCTTCAGCACCATTCATTTCCAAGTCCTTTTTCACCATTCTTGTTCCACCCGCCATTATCCTCCTTTATCATTCTGCTGTTCCCTTCCACTTTCATGTTTCAAGCTAAACTGCACCTCTTCCTCTCTTCCTATAAATATCCGTCTCCTCTCTTCTGCTTGTTTCAGAATAGAAACGGAGGAATCTTCCACCCCCTGTGAATCTGAACACCCACTCAAGGTTAGGAGTGCCGCAGCTGCAGAGGCGAATAGATCAAGATTTTAACTGTCACACACCGTGAATTGAGGACATCTACACAGTCCAAAGCATTTATAGCTCACTTTCACATAAAGAAAACAAAAACTAATCCATAAATTTTGTGTTTCCATGTTGCTGTCAAGCTTAACATGGATTTACAAATCATGTTGTTTTATGCCAGTTATTATTAATGGACTAAGAGGCACCCACAGCAGATCAGAAAAGTCTCTCTTTTACAAACCTGATTTTTAAGTTGAACTTCACAAGCTGAGGCATTCAGACAATTTGTCTGACGCAGGGATTAAGTTGATGTTGGACCTTTAAATCAAACACACTGATAACTGTATCCTCTTCACAGTTCATATAAATAAGCGTATTCTAGTTTTCAGCAACATTTGTTCCCATCATGACAATTTGTCTTTCAGGGAAGTCCTTGGATATTTCAGCAAGACCGTGTTAAACCACAGCACGGCTTTGCAGTGAAAGATTCAGATCAGCCTCCAGTTCAGACCTTTCCCCAAAAGAAAACAATTGCTGCATCATGAAATAAATAATCTGGCAATGAAGGAGTATGAAGCAGCTCGATTCATGAAACAAACAAGTTCTGCCGGAGGTTTCCTTCCAGTTAAAAGGGAGTTTTTTCCTTCCCACTGTCACCAGTGTGCTTGCTCAGGATGGGAGATTGGGTTGGAGCTCCAACTCAATCTGTTGGTTTCCTTATAGGCTATTATGAATTGGCTTTCATTATGTTTTTTTTCTGTCTGTAAAGTGTCTTGAGATGGCATTGTCGTGATTTGACGCTATATAAATAAAGTTTAATTGAATTGAAAATTGAATTGAAATGGGACATCATTCCCTTTCTAAAGCTGCTGCAAGTGGTCTCCTTATTTCCCCGAATTCTACAGACAGTTTTAAAGGAAGAGGGGACTTTGCCCAATGAGGGGGTGAAGAAAGGATGTTACCTGTTCCAACTTTGAGTTGAATGAACTAACAGTTTCCTTAAAACGGTAAAATGTCTTACATTTACCATTTGATTTGTTGTTTATGTTCTCATGGGAATAAATATGGATTCATAAGATCTGCAAAACATTGCACTGTGATTTTATTTTAATCTTCAACAGTGCCCAGATGTTTTGGTCTTGGCTGCGGATGTGTTCTGAGACATAAATCACTGCAAGAACAATGCCTAAGTAACAAGCTGTTCATTTAGTCGCAAACTTCTTCTCTGCTGGGATTTCTATTTCCCAGTCTGTGAAGTGGTTTAGTAATTAATAAAGAAAGGTCCTCACATTTTTTTCTTTTTTTTTTTTTATCACCAGGCTCAATATGGCATTGAAAAATAAGGGTTACAATGAATGATCTGAAAGACTGGCACAGGCTGATATAGAAAGTGAAACCCATCTAACAGCCAAATTTAAAGAATTTGAGTTTATTTAATGCAAGACTTAAGTAATAATAAAGTCTGCATGAGGTGTTTGAATCTAAAATGTAAACTTAAGATGACACAGTCAGTACAAAGTCAGTATTTAACTTTTAATATTATTCTCCCCCTCAGTGCTGTCTATGTAGATATTAAAATGAGGTCAGCCAGTCCTGACGAAGAAATTACATGATTTAATGGCACCCCAGGGGAAGTTAAATATAGCGCTGCTTTACAAGTGGCTTCTATGGCATGACAGAAGTTCATCCACAAACAACTCCTCAAATCCTCAATGTACCCTGCTTTAAGTGTTTACACAATGAAATTCCAGTATTTTCCATATGAATATGTCCATCTCTTCAAGAAAAGTGCTGTATTTGCCTGCTTTTCTTTGTAAAGAAAACAAGGTGCTGTGTAAGACGGGAGGAGACTGCTGTCCCTTACACTTCCACAAGATGGCAGGACAACCTACTATCTATTGTTGGCCTCTTATCATAAGTCTTTATTGGTATGAACATCCTGGACTCTACAAAGCATTTGATGAACAAACATAATGTTCTTCTTCTTTAATCAACATCGTAAGAGCGAGAAATCCATGAGGTATATTAATAATTAACAACATTGTGAATGTAAATCTATTAAAAACATGCAAGAAGATCAAATATGGATTATCATTCATTGTGTATTTCAGGAAAACCCATTTAACATGACATCCACATGAAAGCAATGTAGATGGAGATGTCCCACTGGGTGCTGTAGGGAGCTTATTCCCCATATGGACTGTTTCACCATTCATCTGTATTCATGGAAATCTATTTGATTGAGGTTTCAAAATTATTTATCACATATTTGACAGTGTAGAACAATCTTAACTACAGAGATTAGAAGCCTAAGTAAGAAATAAAAAGGATCCTTTCAGGAAATTATGACATCAATCAATATTAAACAGGATACATTTCAAGCAGAGCAGTGGAGTCCAATCTTCAGTCAAACTGTTAGACATGAAATATGCTCACTGAGGTGTAAAAGAGAGAACATCCCTGTGGAAATTAGCTCCATTTTTCTTCTTTTCTTTTTTTTGATCCACCCTGAAGACTGATACACAAAATGACAGCGTGTTTAGCTGCCAGATTAAATCCAAGCTAAAGTTAAACAGAAGAATATTTAAACTGTGAATCTGGAAAATTAAAATGGAAGAAAAACATCTGTGAAACCCAAAATGAGCAGCACTGTCCAGAGTGATGTAGCCTATCAAGCCTGACAGATGTAGGTTACATCAGCTCCCATGGGCAAGCGTGTGGTGAAGAGAAAGAGGAACCAGCTGCTGGTAAACCTCCATTCAAGACTCCAAGTTAAACTAAGAGCTGCGAACACCTTTAAATCACTAAGACTTTCTGCACGCTGTCCTGGATGGAGGCCAGTTTATCCACATTCATCATCAACACTTATTTATTCTTTACCTAACGCACCAAAGTCAGCCTTCCAAGTTATGCAGTAAGCATGTATCAGCCTTCCCACACCCCCCCTCCCTCGCTCCCCCGCCCTCACCCTGCCTCCCATCAGTTTAGAATTATATGACACCTCCAAGCCTGATAAGTTAGCGCAAAGTGAAAGCAGCTCTGAAATGATGGCGGATTACATTTGTCATGCCACAGGATCTTAGTGTTTTCTACAGAAGGGTCACACAACCCATTCTCTAAATTTACACCAGTCTTGCACTTTAAATGAACATTTAAGAACTCTGGACACGTGTCAAAAAACAGCACAATTGCCAACAGTGGTTGGATTTGGAAAAAGAGGAAATGAGGTGTCAATTCAATAGTGGACAGTTGCAAGGGCAAGAGTTTACTAACTATTGTTAACTAGCGTCTTAAAATGATATGAAAATGGAAGATGCAAGACAGATAACATCCGCAAAGAAGCTACAAAGAATGTAATCAGATCATGTGGAAGATATCCTCCAGAAGATTCCTACTCTCATAGTGCAATGTTCTGACATGCACTTGCATTCCAAACTTCCCAAACGTCAGTCCTCTGAGTATTGTCTCTTTATTTTTTTTATTTTTTTTGTCTGTCTGCTTCTCATTATCAGCTTGCAAATGCTTCCCAAGCTAGCCTCTCTAAAAGAAACAGGTCATGTTCAGTGGAGCCAAAAAAAACCCTCATTACACTTCTCATCACACTAGACACTCAAGTGCTATGCATACTTCAGTTTACTGTGTACCCACAAACTAAGTGCACCACGAGACCACAGAGTGGGTGTTGACCTTTTACAAACAAACAACCTCTTTGTGTTTGCCCAAAAAAGGAAAATCTCCAAAATGCTGGTGGACACCGAGCTGTCAACAGCCTCCATATATAAGTGTCTTTTCCAGCCTATTTTGATTTAAATTATGTCAACAACAGTGTGTCTGATTTATGACACTTGAGTAAATCATCCACTAGACAGGTTAACTGCAGTCACTGCACATTCGAATACAATGGCATGCTGCAAAACTGGAAAATCTAACAAAACCAGTAGTTATAAGGTTATAAAAGAGGGTTGTTGGGATGAGCTGGACTTTAACACACATAAACACCTACAGTTTGTCATGAGTTTAAGCTCCTGTGCAAGCAGGCGTCTGCTGTCAGCTTTAGAAGTAACATACCTCGAAGCTGTGAATTCTTTATGATGACATTTTTTTTTTTTTAGACTTTATATGTAAAACAAAAACAAAAAAGAAAAGTTTTACCTTCTTAATATTTTACCTCAATATAAGAAATAAAACAAGGAAAGTAAGATGTCAACATTAACGTGATAAGTAGCATCACATGGGTTTGAACTTTGACTTGTCAAAATGAGGAATAGTCATATTTATACAGAATAGAAAGTGAAAACAGTGAGTTAAATCAATGGTGACTGTCCAGGAGAAGCCTCGACTGCAGCTGCGAATTGCCAAGCATTTCTAAAGAGGCTGAACCGAAACAACAGAAGGAGGAAGTCACCTTTGGAAGTTGAGCAAAGCACACCGGCTATGTAGCCGACCGTTGTAGAGACACACAGTCGCTCGTGCGCTTCTGAGAATATGGCAAGAGCCGCCGACGGAAACTTAAAGCCTCAACTCAACCAGAATGGAGTGAAATGTAATGAAAACGGGAAGAATGGCTATCACAAGAAAGAGGTATGTCTGCGAGGAGCTAATAGGCTAAAATGAAGTTAAGGAAATATGTCATCTAATTCAGACAGCATAAGTGTGCCTGACCTGAGGTGCGGCAAAGTCTTGCCGTGTTAAACGTTTTATCCTCTTTTGGGGGCTTCTTACCTGAGGTGACGTTACTGACGTAGGAAAACTTTGTAAACTTTTGAGATTTCACCGACTGTATCCTGTATAACCCACTCCTTTAATAAGGAAGAGAAATGAAGAAATAAACATCACCCCACACTGAAGAGCAGTGTGCATGTAAATTATTATTAGTGCTTTAACAGCTTCACTGATGTTGTGGATACCCTAATACAAGGCTGGCTAATTCATTTAAAATTATATGAAATAATTAAGGACCCCACCCAAACCTCTTCCTCTTTTACAGTGTAGGATTTATTTACCTAAAAGCAAGGTGCCAGGGGGAGACAGTCGTGCTGCCTTTTACATTGTTAACGTGTATTGATTGATAGGTGAGATGATCAAAATCACCATTTTTAATCCAAATGTTTATTTTAAGCTAACTGTAAACACATGCTATTTTACTTAAGCTGTCACAGCTAGCATAAAAGGTTCGTTCAATTATTTTGTATTTAAGATAGCTACAACTAGCTTAAAATGTGTATGTTGATTTTTATTCAAGCTAGCTACAGCTGCCCTAAAGTTAGTTTAAAGCTAGTACTAGTTAGCTTAGCATTTTATATGATTAACTTTTTAAAAAGTTTAACCTTTAGGTAAAAACCATGCACATTTAGATAAAATGGTATGTTTAGATAATACAATTAAAGTTATTTTTGCCTAAATATCCAGTATAATTTCCCTGTACATGATGGGAGGGATAGATTTATTATAATAGATTTGGTTGCTATATTTAACTTATTAGCATCAACAAGCCAAATTTGATGACCACTACAAAATGGAGACATTTGCAGCACTTGCAAAAGATTATTTTACCTCAAAAACTTCCAAAAGGGAACATGAAAACCCTTTTGTACATGCATGGTTGTTGCAGGTTGTTTAAAACATTAGTTTTATGTGTTATGAGTTACTTCAGCGTGGATCAGGATGTAGCAGTGATTGGTCAGGGATTAATCACCTGTAGTTTAAACAACATCTCTACACACCCAGACTCACTTTATTGTTCCATCAAGCTGAAATTCTGGCTCACAGTTTACATCATGAATTATTTGTAACATTGTGTGCATGAATAATGAATCCAGTGATCTGTTTATTAACTCCAAGTATGGACGTGCTGATCGATATATTTTCTCAGCTGACCAGACTAGCACTTTGGAAGCACTCAGTTCTTGCAATCACTTCCTAAAGAAGAGAAAATCTATCTCAAAAGCTCGTTGCACACTGACTCAGTTGATTAGCCACTTTTCATTCCTTTCCCGTCCCATTTTGCATCTGCTATATTAATCTTGGGTAAGCACATATGCAGAGAGGTGTGTGTTTTGTCTCTGAGTCACCACATTTTCATAATAGTTTAACATTGATCACGTTGAAGCAAGGAATAACTATGCCAAGTTGACCTGTGCAATGACACTATGGCACTTCTTTTTTTACCTCTACTAATATTTTTCTTCCCAAAATTATGGTCTCAATCCTTAGTTTCAATTCTTCTTTTAGAAATCACAGAATAAGCTAATTATGGTCAAAATTACCAGTGCTGAACAGCATTGTTATTTCTTGGAACGGTCTGGCTTTTTTCCACAGTTGCCGTAAGTTAGAAGAAGCCAACAAAGAGACTTTTCTTTGTCTCCTGCAAAGAAGTATTTTTCATTCCTTATCTGTATATCTCACCACTGTTTTTAGTCATACACAAGGATGTCTGCAGCGCAAACTGGCCTTTTTTTGGGTAGAAAGCTGTCAAGCTGGTTTATTCTGAACAAAGGTGTTTAAAAAATTGATCTTTGAACGGTATTATTATGAAACAATACTGTGACTTGCTTTGAATGATGATAATATTACTTTGTGACTTATAGGCCACTGTTTGTCTTCCATTTTCATCCAAAAAAGAAAATATTACATTAAGTTATGTACTCCATCTTATTTGGGCCTGTTATTGAACAGAAAACTACCCCCTCGACTGGCGTCACCTCCAGGCAGAACAATCATGAGTCTTTTGAACAAGCACCCATGTATGTGGCGGTCCTGACATACCTTGGCTTTGGCATTGTCACCCTGTTTGGATACTTCAGAGATTTCCTCAGAGCTGTGGGCTTAGAGAAGTGCCACCTTGCACAGGAGAGAGAGGAACAGAAGGTAGGTTAAACAGTCAGATCGCACAAAGAGATGTTGCAAGCTTACACACATGCACTGGGCGCACACATAAACCAAAAACATTCCCAAAGCATCAATGTATTTTGTTTTCCTCCAATTATTTCAATTTTTCCTTAAGCTCTTCCTCATCTTTCGTGTTTTTGTATGCACTCTAAGGTTGCCATGGGTGAAAGAGAACACCAAAGAGAATATGAGTTGAAGATCTAATTAAATCTCAGAGGATTCAGGCTCTTTCTTTGTTACTCTGATTCAGATTTTACATAAGGTGTTAGCACTGCCATATAAGAGCCTTTGCGTTACCATGGATTTGATTTCTTAAATCCAAAACTGCCATTAAATGTTTGTAGCTTTCAAATTACTTGTGAAGGCCAAATGGATTCCCTTGAAAAAAAAAAAAAAAAAAACTCAGTCTTTTAACCTTTTTGTAAAGTCTGTAGACAAATGCAGTGATGGGAGTGTGTTCCCTGTGTGTTACGGGAGTCACTGACAACATGAAGTCAATGAAAAAGAAGCTTTACTATTTGATATACGGTGATCTAAGTGAGACAAAGTTCTTAAATAATCTCAAAGAAAAGATAACTGTTGTGAAATTTAAAGCATCCCTTTCAGAGGAGATGAAAAAAATGAGAGTGGAAACACATGTTGGTTTTTTTTGTTTTGCATATATATTCAGGTCAGAGCTTGTGGGGGGGTGATCTCAAACATCATCGATGCTTTACAAGGAGGAAAGGCTAAAGAAATGATATGGCTGATAAGTTGTAAGCTATCCTGAAATGTAGCCTTGGTTACCATGGTTTCAGACAGTACGAAAGAAAAATAGTCAGCTGGAGCCGTAGCACTTGATACGGTAACTATCAGAGGACGATTTGAGTGTAAACAGTCATCTCCAGCTAAAACACATGAACACACAAAAATGTTTATTTTACTTGACAGTTATCATCAGTTGCACAATGTGAGGACACGAGGATGAAAACATGAAGACAGCGAGAGAGCAAACTCGATTACCGTTAAAATTGTTGTTTGAATGAGAAGATTTATTTTTATGCAGCTCCTCAAGATATAGAATGTATCCTCATTTTAACTTGGTGTCATTAACTTATTTCTCTTTGTTTTAAGGATTTTGTTCCACTTTATCAAGATTTTGAAAACTTTTACACACGAAACCTGTACATGAGAGTACGAGACAACTGGAACCGTCCAATATGCAGCCTGCCAGGACCCGTCTTTGACCTGATGGAGAGGGTGTCTGATGACTATAACTGGACCTTTAGGTACTGTAACAAAAACATGAAGTGATATATTTTAGGCTCATCATCATTTAATAATTAGATGGAAAAACAGTGACTACTTCGCATGGTGGCACATAAAAAAGTAGTTTGAATGTGATTAGCTTGTTGTATTTGTATTTGAGCATTTAGTGTGATGGAAACTGACCAATCTAATCACATTTAAGACCAGGTGACTTCATAACAAGGCTTGTGGAGTGTCTTTTGTTGGGTGTTGGGGCATTTGCTGGAATAATTCTGAGGTTTGGTGACTTGAACTCGCAAAAGAACCTAAAGATGCTCTGCATCCTGGCACCAGATACTATTAGACACCTCTAAAGGGAATGTTATAGTATGTACATTGTTGGGTTAACAGCATGCAACCAAAAGCATGTTGGATGTAATGTCTTGGCTTGTCAATGTGTACATATCAACTTTATTATGCACGAATGCTTCTCCTGCTTTGAACAGGAGAACAAGTGTTTTCAAACTGTAATTTCTTTCAAGTCGGGATCAAGAGTAGAAAGCCAAGATTTATTTGTTTGTTTGTTTGTTTGTTTGTTTGTTTATTTATTTATTTATTTATTTATATGTCTGTCTGTCTCTCTCTATCTATCTATCTATATCTATATCTATATATATATATATCTATATCTATATATATATATATAAATATATATATATATATATATATATATATTTTTATATATAGATAGATATATATAATATATATATATATAGATATATAAATATATATATATTTATCGATATATCTATATCTATATATATCTATAGCTATTTATTTATATATATATATATACATATATATATATATATATATATATATATATATATATATATATATATATATATATATATATATATATATAATATATTAAATAAATGTGATGATGGTAGCATGAATATTTGTCATAGCAAATTATGGCATATGCAAATACAGTGGTATGTTCCTGGACCACAATTGGTATTCTTCTGCTGCTCAGCAGGGTTATTTTATGAAAAAGAGTATGAGCAGAGCCATGGGGTAGAGAGATGACTTTATGAATCGGTTAAGAGGTAAGCGTGGATTACATGTTTAAAGAGGTTTAATGCTACTGGAAAAGGCAGATATGAGGTAGCCTGCTTGACTTTTTGTGGTGAAGTGTGGTGAATTTGTAAAGTAGTGTCCAGGTTCACATGAGCTGTGAGGAAAAGTGGGTCAGTGATGAAATGGAGAAGTTCTCTTTAAATACTTCAAAATTCAGTGAAAGTACATCCTGGATGGAATGTGCATTTTTGACTAGTTGTGAATTTAGGTGATATTTTCTTCAACTTAATATTTCCAAGAAGTTTTCACCTTATTCTTTTGTCCTTTTATTTCTTTCTGTTTTGCTTTTGCTTTGTCATCGTACTTCTACATTACATGCAAGTACACACACATTTTGCATTATACTGTGATATATTTCTTATATCATAGTATAATGCAACTTAACGTCTCAATTCAGTCTTGTAAATTCATGGAAAAAAGTGTCAAATATCATGAAATGGATATTCAGCATGCATTAACATGAATTCGCATTGTTTGACTGCACTGCATATTTCTGAATAGCATTTAGCATATTTAAATGAATACTCATTACTTTGTCATCATTTCCCTTCGTGTCTACATGTGATTGTGTTTAATAACAACAAAACTAAAGGAAACCTAATGTATTTTTTGGACATGTGCTTGCAGGTTGACTGGGAAGACAATACATAATGTCATCAACATGGGTTCCTACAACTACCTTGGTTTTGCTGAAAACAATGCAGACTTTCTGAAAACTGTGGCAGAGAAAGTGCAGCAGTATGGTGCTGGGGTTTGCAGCACAAGACAGGAAATTGGTGAGTTTGTGGTCAGTGTTTAGTTTTCCATGTAAATGAGGTTACATGTGCCATTTTAAGGTTTAAGGTTGTATACATTACTTAAAGCTCTTATACATGCATCTGTTAAACATGTTCATGTCAGAGCCCAGAAGCACTGAGAGAGTTTAAAAACAAACTGAAAATAAACACCACTTTCCTCATCACATACTATATGCAATCACTTGATTTATTTCTTGCAAATTATTCTGCTCGGATATTTAATTATCTGTCAGCGACACCAATGGTATATGAATTATTCAGCTTTTCTTTAATAATGTACTATGGGCATGAGTTGAGATACATATCAGTCCACGCAGAGAAGTAGTTGGAGCCATGTTATAGCAGGACGTGTAACGTCTTTAAACAACCCTCTGAACATTAAGAAGGATGCAAACAAAATCTATATGGATGTGTTGTAACAGTAAGGATCAGAAACTGGGATCTGATGAATTTTGAATGACGCTTTTATCCTTTGAACTCCAGTGCAGCTTCAGATGGTGATTAAGCGAACATGCGTGAATCTCATATTCTGGCAGAGCAATGTTGCAGTGAAATCTCATAATTGGCAATCAGCTGTGTGTAATTCATCAGAAGATTTGGATGGGCGAACATCAAGGAGCTCACTGTACAAGCCGCACCGGGTGAAGTTTTCTTAAGAAAGAGTAGGTTTGTTTTGTTTTTTTTTACTCTCGGTGAGCGATGTTTAGTACATGACACTTCCTCTGCCTATCAGTGTTATGTCTGCTGAGAGCAGGCTAGTAGAAGCTGAGCTGGAAAATGAACTAAGAGCAAGATGAGTTGATTTCTCACCTTGTGTGATATCAGTAGTTTGACAGAGAAAACCAGGGAAATTGAAGGGCATGCAACGGCTTCTTAGACACGTGTTTGTCAGAGTCCCACTTCTGCACCCTGCCCCACCCACAGCCAAACTCCCAAACCATCCATTATTAATTTATGTGATTAATTTATATGTTTATCTCTCTTTCAAAATTGGGCTGTTTTTGTCTGGGTTTCTAATGTGCATTTCAGATGACTCACCATGAGGGTTAAGGAAAAACAAGCAATGCTCTCATGAGACCACAACATGAGAGAAATAATTGAAGATCCCAGCATCTCTGTAGTAGCAGTGGCGCTGCCATCACCACAACATTTTGTACTGGTGTTGCAAAGATAATCCTCAAAAATCCCATTTTCTTTGAAGCGGTTTCATCATTGCTCTAGTTCATTTATTTATTCATTTATTTATTTATTTAAAATCACAGACATAATTTCAAAAAGCATATATGCTTCATTCTATATGACATAATATTTATTTCTTGTACAAAATGCAATTAGATTGATCGAGGCAGTTGAACTTTAGTTTTCTGGTTCTGCGCGTGTTGTTACCAGCTATCAGAATGTACCACTCGCAAAGAGCCGTGTAAAAGTAGGCACAAAGTGCACCTGAAAGCACACCCTGTTAAACACACATGCCTGATATTAATGGATCATTTTTTAAATAGATAGCTCATTGTATCTACTTGTTCTCCAATCATTAACACACAACCAGGGAGATAATATTTTGAATCACATACGACTGATTCAGTGTAGCTACTAAACAAATAGATGTAAAAAAAAATATGACAGCGTATCAATTAACATACTAGCATTTGTATGTGTGGATGTTAAAACTAAGTGCTAAACCTGTGTAGAGAAACTGGAGAGAAGGTTAATGGTAGAAATGATTAACCTTTTTATGCTGTCTTTTTCTTCCGGACATGTTGTGTAAAAAGAAAAAGAAAAAAAAAAAAAAGAGTCACGTGTACAATAGAAAAGGCGGAAATAATTATGATTTTCATATTTGGGCACCAGGTATTTAATCCTTTCACTGAGTGTCTTTGCTGACAGGAAGTGATCAACCTAATAAGGTGTACGTGTCATTGTTTTTCAGCTTACTCAGCTAAAGAATGTGAGCTTAATCTAAGGTAACGTCTCTAACCTGAAGAGTGTTCAGGCCGGAAGAGAATGCTACTAATGGTTAATTTATCAATAACAAGGTAGAGCGTGCCTACAGAGCCACAGTTGAAGAAAGTGTTCTTTTATAGAGAGCAAATTCCAGTGCAGTCTGATTTAAATAAAGAAAAGCTCCACATGCCAGCAAGGGCTGTAAGCCTGGGTAGTCAAGGAAATGTTTGAATCGATTTAACTTGGCGCAAGGCCTGATGGAAGGCAGTGAATGGGAATCATCATATAGACAGAGCGGCTACACTTCATTACTTTTGTTCCCATCACTCAGTTTGCATTTTATGGAGCTGTCAGAAACATCTATCTTTTCTTTTAATTAAATTCCTTCTTGTCTGGTTACTGGTTTGACTGTAATCACATTTAATGTACAGTATGAATGCAGCATGAATATCAGATTATATTTACTGGGATTCTTTGTCCTTAAAATAATCATTACAGTTAAATTCTTTTCTGAGTAGCTAAGTCGTATAATTGCTAGTTACAGCATCACAGTAAAGATGAGCATATTAATTGTTGGTTTACACTAGGTGCTATGCTAATACATAACAGTACTTAGAGCCAAAAACCAGCAAAAATCATCCTATTAGAGATGCTAGTGTGGGGTGTGTGTTTGGGCTTTTATTAGCACTCATTTATGTCTGTCGTAGCTTGTGATTGAATAACACACCAGCAAGATTTCTGAAGACTAAAGCATTCATCTCTATATGAAGAGGTTCAGTGGTCATGTCATTTTGTGATTTACGCCTTGTAGGTAACCTGAGCATACATGAGGAGTTGGAACAACTTGTGGCTGATTTCCTTGGGGTCGAGTCCTCCATGACCTTTGGGATGGGTTTTGCCACCAACTCTATGAACATTCCAGCACTTGTTGGCAAGGTATGTAGTTTTGCACACTGACTGTTGCACACTGGATAAAATAATTCCTATTTTATTTGAACACAATTGATTTTAATCTAATTAACTCAGCTTTTGCTCCTTTCTTGCCTATTGCCTAAATGAATATTAGCCAGCTAAACTCTGCTGTGAACAACTCTCGACCACCTCGGTTAATTAAAATGATAATTAAACATTACAGTAGCCAGAAGGAGAAGGCTTTGGGCTTATATGGCTGCTCAGACAAAGACAGGCAGGTTTTCTATTAGCAATACTTAAGGGTGTGACTACCCATCCTCTGGCCTCTGGACACACCAGCCTGGCTCATGCACAGGGTCAAAGTAACTGGAGGCAACACAAAGCATGAATATCTGTGATTGGACTGGACAGGAGGAAGGGGAGGTTGGCAGCTTAAGTGATGAGAGCAGGGTCATTTATGCAACTCAAGAGGTGCAGCAGCCCCTCAGGCTGTGGCCTTTATGGTTAACCATGACAGACTGGAGGGGGTGGAGAACCCTCACTGCCAACTCTGTCCATCAGGGACAGGGTGTGCCGGAACAGGCCTTACTGTGCAGGCAGAGACGCATTAGAGTGACAGCTGTTGGTAGACTGGCTACTAGGCCAGCTGGACCCCAGGCCAAGCAGAGCATATCTGTCACCGAGATGGTGTCAACACAACCTCTACAAGTCTTCATTCAAATTAATGCAGTCAAATGCTTAGAGCTTTAGTGTTATATATGCTAATGCTCTGGACAGAAGTTTGTGGTACAACTGAATTAATTTGCATGCTGATTTTTATGGAATATGAAGCACTGTACTCTCTTCGTAAAAACTGCGTCTTCGCTCAGAATTTCATTAGACATCAAAGGAAAGGGGGGGGGGGGGGGGGGGGGGGGGGGGGGGGAGCCTGTGCAGCATATACAGTTTTCTATCTATGGAGGACCTAGACACAGGCCATTTTGATTAAGACATGAATGGGGGCAGAGCAAGAAAAAAAAAAAACGAGCTAACAGCTCAGTGGGTTTGCGAATTCATTTGTGTCACAGCAGATTCTGCAAGGACACGTTGCCAAACAGGATTTTCTTGTTTCTCTGTTGAAACATGTAAAAGAAAAAAAGTAGTCCTTTTAGTGTGCCCATCTCTGTGTGTTATGTGCCATTGTGAACTTCCTCAGCTTATCAATATTCAAATATTACAATAAAACTAACTCAGATTTGGGAGAAATTTCATTTCCAGCCTGCAGATGTTCTGCTATCACTGAAATTAAAGCCTTATGTTTAAAATCAATCATTTCCAGGGTTGTTTGATACTAAGCGATGAGCTCAATCACACATCTCTCATCTTGGGGGCCCGGCTGTCAGGAGCAACTATTCGAGTGTTCAAACATAACAGTAAGTCCTGTAGCTTTCTCATTTGATCATGACTCACGTTGCTTCGCCTTCCAAAAGAAGTATTGCATCATTCAAACTAGTTTTCCAACATCATAGGTGTTGTCAGATTCTCTGAAAGTACCACAAACTTTGTCATGTGAATTTCTGTTGATGAAGTTTCAGTACCTGTGGGCGGTCAGTGTGGTTATTCTTCATTCCAAAGTGTTGCTGTTGTGAGAAGCACTTTACTTTTAGAGCAGTGCAGGATTTGCTGTAAGGAAAGACCTACTTAACATTCCTCATTTAATGCAGTAAATATAAAAGCTTTTAATGAGACAGGCTCTGTTTATGGTCACTATTGTGATGTATGCATAAGCAGCAGAAAAATCAAAACGGGTTTATTATCATAAACTCTTCCTGCTGTGTTAGATCACAGTCTGCTAAGTATAAATAGCGATTCATCCATTGCACATGTAACTGAGGCATCGATGATTCTTGTTTTGTTGTGGGTTTTTTGTTTGTTTTTTTCTCTCAGCAGCAGCACAAACAAGCCAGTCCTCTGGTTGCAAATGTGTCCTGACAGGTACAAGCTCAGTCAGTTATGGGTTATCCAACCAGACCCCAGGGACCTTTCCAAAGGCAAAAAAACCCTCAGGCTCCTGAGCCGCTGACCGCTCCTTGCCCTAAAACTGCTTCACCACTCGTGCTGCTTTATTAGTGCGATATTCAATAAGAGGGTTATAAGATTAAAAGATTAAAAAAGAAAAAGTGGGGTTTTTTTGTAATGTTTATTGGTGCAAGTGCTCTTAGAGAGATCACGTGTGCACTGCATATAAAATGTTTAAGAGGTGTGTCTTGAACAGAGATGGAATTTTGTACTAGTAGGAAGGAAAACTGGTTTGTACAGGCCAGCATGAACGGATCTGACTTTCTCCTGGATGTTCCTCTTGGCACATTTTATTATGATATAAAGCAATGACAGGATTTCGAGTTATGTCATGTTTAAGTTTACGTGTTTATACATTTAATTTGTGCTGAACCAATAGTATTTATGCGCCTTGAGGTCACAGAAAAGATGAGATAATATCCTCCCATTTTATAGATATTCATAACTGTACACACATCTTACGTGGAGGTGAAGATAACCATACAGACATACAATATCTTAAATCAGGTCACGGCTTATCTAAAGGAGCAGCTCAGCTGTGAAAGAATTTACCCCCTTATTCTTGTTTGCGGCCCTTTACCCAGATATTGGTAATAAAAGATTTTTAAAAAAAACAAAAAAAAAAAACAGATGGTTTGTTCCCTGAAGCTCCAATAAAGGATATTACCAGCAGAGCCTCTGCTGCCTCTTATCAAAACCTGCTTTTGTGTTGAGGTGGTGATATCAATCATCTAAACGGATTATTAGCTGTGACAGGTTTCTTTGCTGCAATGACAGGAAACAGTTGAATTGTATTCATACTTTAAATACTATTAAATAACTACCACAGCTAGTCAATACTGCCACCTGCTGGTGAGTAGCGGAAGCTCATGACTGATGCTTGTGTTGTAAAGCTTAAAGGCTTTGCAGCTTAAATTATCAAGCCGATTTTTAACAGTGCTGAAAACACTGCACACATGTTTGAAAAAGCCCTTATTAAATTAGCTCGCTTTGCAGTTTTATCTGATAGACGTTGCAGGTGCCTGAGAACAGATGGTTTTACTGTTATCAGTTTGTAGAGGGTGTTTCTGTCAAATCAAGTAGTGTCCTGTTTGCTCTGTGAACGGCTTTGTTCTGTAGAAATTGTTGCGGCATGTCTAACTATTTGTTTAGTGTTGGTGTTCCCTGCAAGATACAATGTTATTATTGCTTCTCTCTTCTGAATTGTATTTTTTATCACTCATTGTGGAGCTGTTTGAGACTCTGATATACTTTTATAGTCTATTGTTGCAGACATACCACAAGTTGTTTGAAATGTATTTACACAAATAAGCTATTGACTGATTTTCTTTTTATTTATTTTTTTATTTTTTTATTTAGTGTTATTCCCTCATTCTTCTGTGCTACGTGTTTGTGTGTGTCTATCTGTGTCAGACATGCACAGTCTGGAGAAGATGCTCAAAGAGGCGGTTTGCTCAGGGCAGCCTCGAACACACAGGCCCTGGAAAAAAATCCTGATCGTGGTGGAAGGCATCTACAGGTCAGGATAAAAGACATACGCAGTTACTCTGTTACACACATGTCTACTCAGTTTGATCAGATTTTGTATTCATGAGCTTTTAGGTGGTCTTTGGTATGATTTTGCACAGTCAGACTAAGGTAGAAATCTTTCCACATAAGCTGAGGTAAATTTGGGCTTCGCAGCCCTTTCATTTCCTACCCATTGAATAATAGATTGTACGTGTGTGTGCTTGCAAGTGGGTGCATGCTTGTGTGGGTAGCATTTGATTACCAAGGAGAGGGGAAACGTATTGTGTGTCTCTCCTGGCAGTGAGTTATCCAGGGTCTTAGTGACCCTCTCCATCTGCTCATTAGCTCCAAATCAGGGCCAAATGGAGCCACTGAGATTGACTTGGCTACACCCCCAACTCCAACTGTTTATCACAGCCATTTCTTCTCCTTCTCTCTCGCTTCGCTTTGCCCTCACTTGCATGGACGCTACATTTCAGTTAATCTACTTTAATATATGACACTGTCAGGTTGACTTTATTGTTTTATGACAATTTTTTATCTATTAAAAAGAAAGCCTACAGCCTGAGCGCCAGTGTTAGTAAAATTATTAGTTCCACAGCACACGGCAAAATTAATTCCACTTTATCAGGCCGCCTTTATCAGGTAATAATGTATAATGTCAACCTCAGACATCAGAGCCAAATGACGCCTTTCAGGAGAGCTCTGGAAGAATAAATGCTCCATCTATCACATTCCTGCAACTTCAAAAGGGCCGGATAAGCATGCTTTAGCTGTATCCCGGCCTTGCCTTTGATGTCCACAACGGTTTTGGTTCAACTCTGTCTTGCAGACGTTCTCACCCATAGGAAGTATAGCAGGTCAATGATTGCTCCATTCCCCAGCTGTATAATCACTCATCCTGCCTGTTTGTAGCCTTAAAAGGTTTGCATCAGAGAGGAAGAATGAAATGAGAGAAAGGTGGGACTGAAGGAAAAGAGGCCAACCAAGAGATTCTCAGAAAACTTAAGCTGTCAAATTATGTAATAAGATGCAATCGGAAAATGTGTAGATGCTCTCCACAGGACAGTTTCCTTTGGTTTCCAACAGTGAAACATTTTTACCTGTTCACCCATTTTTAACTATGATTTTCTGTCTCTAGCATGGAGGGCTCCGTGGGTCGCCTCCCTGAAATCATTAGTCTGAAGAAAAAGTACAAAGCGTATCTGTACCTGGATGAAGCCCACAGTATCGGAGCGGTGGGGCCATCTGGGAAGGGTGTGACTGAGCTGTTTAATGTGAACCCAGCGGATGTGGACGTGATGATGGGGACTTTCACAAAGAGCTTTGGGGCTGCTGGAGGCTATATCGCAGGAAAAAAGGTTGCAATGGATTTTAACATTCTGTGTTATAGCTATTTCTCTATTTATATTATCAGTTGTCAACATTTATGCATTTCTTTTACTGTTTTCTCTACGAATTTATCAAGTATATAAAACTATATGTCATTGTTCTCAAAGAAGGCCTGTAAAGAGCAGTTTTACTTCCTTGTAAATAGTCTGCAGTATAGAACCGGGCAGGCTGGTCTGGTTATTTGTATAGCATCATTTAAAGTGCTGTACATAAACCAATACACACGAGAAACAAAACACAATTTAATAAAACAAATAGGATTTTCTGAGAGTCAGTTCCAGAGAGGGAGCTGACAAACAGCATTGCTTCACAGCACCAACAGGACATTCAGACATTGCAGCGCTCTCACCATATATCACTGTCTCAATACACAGCCAGGCCTGTGTTGTGTTGCAGCGAAAAGAGACTACTACAAACACAGACTGAGACAAAAGTGTGTTTTCTTCCACTAAAAATTGTCATCATCCATCATCACTGTTTTTGTTGCTTTTAGCGCACAGATGAAAGCGGGAAACACTCCAGTAGACTTGTTCATTCTCCAGTCAAGCAGACTAGTCACGTTTATATGCAACAATGATCCTCCTGAGCCTGCATGGGGTCACCGTGGATTTACAGATAGATATGTAGAACTCATCATATTGAAATGTTTCCACTAGCCACTGGTGACCACTGCAGACAATCAAATAACCGAGCTCTTTGATACTTTCTTGACATTTAAATTACTTGGAAAGCGGTGTCTAACAGGATTAAAGCAAAATTAAACACATCATGCAAAGTGCTTTAAACCTACTTTTGTATATTTAGAAATATTGGAAGTTTCTATTGGGGCGGGTGTGTTTGTAAATATGAATCAGGGAGCTGATGCACTCCATCACTAACCACCTCATGTGTCCAGCAAATGTTCACCAAGCTGTAACTTTGTGCCTTTTTAATTCCTTTTTACTCCATTAAAAAGTACACTTAAGTACATAACCACACTGGTTTTGTGGCAGTTGATTAAAAAGCAACAGAGGAAACTGAATGTTGTTTGAATTAGGTAGCGAGAAGGGGACCCTTCCTTCCTGCCTGTTCGCTCCGTCCTGCTCTGCCTTAATAAGAAGGTAAAGCTGGCGGAGGGCCAGCCCCTTCTTGTGGCAGGCATCGGAACTGCGCCCCAGATTTAACAGGATGACTTTTAACAAGCATGACAATGTTTGAAGTATGAACACGCTGCCTGGTTTGACAGCTGGTTGTAGTAAAACTCCTGAAAGAAAAAGGCAGGAAAAGAAAGAGAAACCCTTAAGATTTGACGTATTTGTTGTTGTGGCAAAGTCCCTCAAATCCTGCATTAGGTGGATTCGGGTTTACCAACAAAAGACTCTGCAGATGTGTTCTGGAAAACATTCATGTTACGGCTATTTTATGAGAGCACCAGAAATAAGTAAGCCAATAAACCCCCCCCCCCCTCCCCAAGCACCTTCTAATTCACTTCAACGTTGCATATGGAGGCTATAATAACCGAATTAACCCTATTCTCAAAACCTAACTAAATAGGAATTATACAGACTATTAAATAAATCTGTGAAGAGCCAAGTATGTACAAGTGTGCACTCCGTTTGGAAACCACTTCCATTCTGTGGCTTTTTGAACTTGTAGTCCACAGCAGCGCCGTGACCACTGTGTGGCTTTGGCAGCACTCCGACATGTCGCTCCATGCCCCAGGCATGAGATGGATTTCGGACATGTTGTCTTAACTAGCTTATCTTGGTTGCGCTGAAATCCTGCAGAACCACAAAGCTGTGAAAATCTCCTGCCTTAAATGACAGCAGATATCAGGTTCTTCCAGGGTTTCTATCCTACATTTTGAGTATTTCCACAAAAAAAAAAAAAAACTCCCTTCCCCTCATGTGCTTGAGGGAGCAACCGCTCCCGCCCAGTGGGGACAGATGGTGGTGAGTGGAAATGGTGGCCAGACATCATCTCCGGCTATGTGTCATCACCCTGCACCCGCTCGCCACCACTGAGCAGCAGCACATCACAGCTCCAAACCTCAGACCTCTCACACACATGTGTTCTAGGACACGTGACCAAAAGACTTCCCTGAAATGTTGCTTCTCTCTTGTCAACCACTGGCAAATTTAATCTCCTGCTGACATTTCGGCATAATGAGCATGACAATCCTCATTCTGGCTCATTTTGTCATTGGTTCTTTCTCAAACTAGAGAGCCAGCTCCCTCTGAGTGGGAGGTGGGCAAGAATCCCGAGCTATGTTTCACTCCATGCCAAGATAGTCATAGTGACAGAAAAATGACCTGAGGTATTTTAATTGCTGCTCAGGTGTTGAGCATGCATGAGCGCTCTCTAGTGGTGCAAAAACACAAGTGCAGGTTTTGCTGCATGTGAGACGTGAAACGAAACGTTTATATCTGTCAGTGCAGAAAGTTTTTTTTTTTTTTTTTTACTGTTTTGATGTAACTGTAGAAACATTTATCTGATGTCTGTGTAACTCTACAGGAGCTGGTAGACTACCTGCGTTGTCATTCTCACAGTGCCATGTATGCCTCAGCCATGTCCCCTGCTGTCACCGAGCAAATCATTCGTGCTATGAAGTGCATCATGGGAAAAGACTGGAGGACAGAAGGTAAGAATCCATGCTCATACTGGGAATCTCTCCAATGAATGATGTGTATTGATGTTTGTGTGTCCATTCCTGATCAAAACTAGGAAGATTTTCATGAAATGTGGTGGGGAGGTGGAGCTTGAGCAAAGGAGAAACGACCTACATTTTGGATTAGAGCTTTAATTTTGTTAGTTGTGATCATTTTGTGACAAGACAATCGATCGCGGTGAAGGTCTGTGCTTTCATTAAACAACTATCCACAGACTGCACATGTCAAATGCTCTTTACATTGACAAATATGTCTGGTTTAGACAGTTTTTTTTGTTGTTGTTTTTTTCTTTTGTTTTTTTTTACATTATCATGGAAACAACAGCAAACTAAATCCAGAGAACAATGCCAGTGTTAACATTAGGAGCAAGACCTGCAGGAAAATACAAACAGCTGCTTGGTCAGAAAATGTGGAAACAATTACAGAGGTCTGCAGTGGTAAGGAAAGGGGAGTCATGCAGACCCGGAGCATTTTCATGTGTGTGCTGAGAGGAATGCTGTTCTGCTGAAAAGTTACTGCTTTAATGGCATGAGACACAAGGCCAGGGAAGAGGTTGTTCCTCCACCAGTCACAGTCCCAACAACACCAAGTCTTAAGTTGTACCTCTGGTAACTGATGCATCACTAAAAGGATGAGTTTGTCTCGTGATGATGAGTACCTGACACATGTTTGTGGAACCTACGGCATGCATCATGGGAGGAAAAATAGGCAGCTATGCTGTGTGGCTCGTGAAAAGGAATTTGTCTGGGCCCGTGTGCTGTAAAGGGTTAATCAGCATGAGGACTAAAGCTGAGTGTGTTATGGTTGAGGTGTATTGAGGGTTCATGCAGAGATGAGTAACGTTCATCTGGCTCTGCACCAGACATGCTTTGCATCTGACGTAGCTCAGTAAAATAGCTGTTGTGGAAAAATCACTTTCGACCTGTCTTACAGAGAGACGGCAACACAGCAAACACAGCAGGCTCGCAAAACCTCGGCTCCGTCGTCCATCAGGACACTAAAACACCTCGCTGTGACAAGAAACTGTTTGAATATCTGCCTGATAAGACTTTCCATGTTTTTTTCCTCTTAGCCTGCCTCTGTCTTCATCTATCGCTTTGATGTTGAATTTTGCATCACGCTGATGAACAGCAACATCCACACCGTCTCATATTTGATGATTTGTGTGTCTGGCAGCGGGTTTTTGACCTCCATGACCTCTATCTTAGCAGAGAGGAACAATTTACAAAATGGGGGCCTTTGCTTTTTTGGCAGATGTCCGAATGTTATGTTTTTTTCCCCCGCCTCCCCTCCTTCACTCTCTCTTGCTTTGCCGAGATAAGGGGATTTAAAGTGTTCTCTTACATCTCTTTGAAAGAACTGCCAATCTCTTCCCAGGTAGAAACAGAGCTGTGTTCCAAGGCCGGGCCATGCCATGCCAAGCAAAGCAAGCAGGCGCCCCAGTGATTCACATTGTTGGGAATCACAGGGGGTCGGCAGATCACGCTGCCTCTGCTGCCTTTGATGTGTTTTCCCGTGTGTTCATCTGAAACGCTGTACATTAAGCATTATTTATAGTCACTTTCCGTCATGGCTAAGCTTCAGTGGCAGTGTGCAAAAACCATCATAGCTAATTTGTGAGCCCTCATTTTGGCAATAAACGTGTATACTGCGCTGTCAGTCTGACTAAATGAACCATCTGTTGCTGCAGCTGAGTTGTAATCATGAGGGACTTCACAGTGGAGGTTACTATGGCCCAGATGGAGGTGCGGGGCTCAAAATGAGATGCCATTGCAAAAAAACAAGCACTACATAAGCTAACGCTGCTCCCTGGGGGGGGGGGGGGGGTGTAAATTGTTGCTTTTACTCATGTACATCTGGTGCTGTTTTTTAATTGGAGGCATTAGACGGATCCGCCAACTGGCAGAGAACACCAGGTACTTCAGGGCCAAGCTGAAGGAGATGGGCTTCATCATCTACGGCAACGATGACTCACCTGTAGTGCCGGTTCTGCTCTACATGCCAGCCAAAGTGGTGTAAGTGCACTTCAACTCTCACCTACAGTAGGAAAGGGAAATAATACGGATTTTCATTGTGCTCCAACTTGTTCGGAAACGGTAAACGTTAACCTTCCCTTGTCACAAGCAATTTCAGCTCGGCTCACTGTTTATCATCTCTAATAGATTTGGATGGAGGTCATTTTACTTTACTCTAAAGTTTTCCAAGAATCAGCAGAGAGTAGAACAATGCAGCCTGTAACCACTTAAGAGGCAACATCAGGTATTGATTAGACATAACTGTAGATTATTTGAGCCGCTCAGGTATATAATCCATTAGGTATTAAGTGTCTTTCAGTGCTAGTCAAAGCTGATGATCATGAAAGAGTTGATCAGTAATGTGCCGTAACCTCAGATCTTACATTAGTCTGGTAGAATGAGCATCACGTTTTACCAGCAGGACATATTATTTGGAGAAAAAGAGTTACTCTGCTTGTTAAAATATGCTTTTTATGGTTATCAGGATTTTAACTATTAAACAGTCAGTCTGAGGCCCAAATGGAAGTAATGTTTCTGCTGATACCAACGAAAGAATGAACCTGAAATGATCATTAGATACTTAAACCACACATATGAGCTGAATGATTCAGGATTTGAGAGTAATGTGATTTAATGAGGCAAAGCAGAACAACGCTTCCTGCTATTGTGGAGACTTCTGATTTGAAATTGTTAAAATGTCTCATTTTGCTCCGTAGTTTTGTTGAACTCAGACATGAACCTAAAGGTCCAGGTAGAATTCTCTTCTCAGTCATGGTTTGCATCAATGCATGGCTTGGATTAAACATTCACTACTGTAACTAGGTTGCATTGTGGCGGCTTTTTTATGAGTTTTACATAGAAACAACTTAAGGTGTTTGGTAATTTAACCTAAGGGCTAATTCTTTCCTTGTTTCAAACCAGGGCTTTTGCTCGGGAAATGCTAAAGAGGAAAATAGGAGTGGTTGTTGTTGGCTTTCCAGCCACACCGATTACAGAGGCCCGGGCTCGCTTTTGCGTGTCCGCAGCGCACACTAGAGAAATGCTGAACCAGGTGAGCACAGAAAAGAATAACAACTTTTTTGTCTCCTTCATAAAAAATCCAGGTCAGGTACTGAGTGTTTCTGTCTGTCCCAGGTGCTGCACCATATGAATGAGGTGGGGGATCTTCTGTGCCTGAAGTTCTCCCGGCTGAAGCGTTCTTCCCTGCCTGACCTCTGCGACGAGACAGACTTTGAGCTGGACAGTTAATTTGACCCTTGACACCCGAACTTCCCAGTGTCAAAACTAAACGTCCTGTAAACTCATAAACACGCTTTGTGACGTAACACCTTTACCTTAAAACAGAGGTGGGACCAAAAGTTTGGCAGCTGCTTTTTAAGTGTTTGTAACAAAGTTTAATTCAATTTAATTTTTTTTTTTTTTTTTTTTTTTTTGCTTCTTAAAAAGAAACTACATGCCTTTCTTAAACATGACTACTTTTTACTTTTATTTATGAATGCTTATGAGAAATTATTTGCACACACATTTTGCTGCACAGTTACAACCTCAGGTAATTTGTAGAGTATTGTGTTTATGCCACTTTTGAGATAAATCCCACATTGTCAGCTCGGTTTATGAGATAAGCTCCTATGCAGTTACATTTGAAGACAGTTTTGAGAATTTTAGCTCAGAGGAGAGCTTGCATTTTTTACACCGTTGTGTCATTATGTCTATATTTAGACGTTGGAAACTCTTCTTTTTTTTTTCTTTTCTTTTTTTTATGGAAGCATTTTTTGCTTCTTGTAAATTAATAGCTAAGAAATGAATGGTAATAATTAGATATGTGTAGACTAGAACCCGATGCAACGACGGCCTTTTGCTTTCTTATGTGAAAGGAAAAGCATTTGTTACTGTATTCTGCTGTTAGACTGTTGATTAATTGAGCCTGCTGATTTCTTTTCTTTTTTTTTTTAACAAGAAACACTGTACACGAATACTTCCTGAATCTTTTTTGGAGCAGAAAGTTTGATTAACTGTCTTACTGATGTGTTTACCTGAGCTGTGCTCTAATAACCGTTCTAATTTCCTGATCCGTGATTATTTACTTTGCCTAGAGCTGAATGGATCCAGCAAAAGATGACTGTTTCACAGTGAATTGTTGTTATAAAAAAAAAAAAAAAAAAAAAATGCTCTCTTTTCATCTCCAGAATAAATGACAGCCTTCCTGTAAATAATAGATCTTGCAGCAATTACGTCTTTGACATGTAGTTAAATCCAGACAAATAAAAAAGGTGTCACAGCTTGTTTTGCGGCAAGACTGCTCATACTTACCCAGTCTAAACAGCTTAATTGTTGATGTTTTAAAGACCTGCTGTTCTTTTTCACACACAGCCTGCGTAACAGTTGTGAAGGTAAGCATGCAGAGTATTCAGCACCTGAGCCAACAGAAACCTAACCTAGCAATTAGCTCTGAACCTTAAATTCTCGCGGTGTAGGGTAATCATTTGATTAACGCAGGAAGGATTATGGACGGATGATATGTGTTTTCGCAATCTGTCAGGCTGGTTCTAGTCCACACTTGTTTTCCCTCAGGATGTGACCATGTTTGTGCCTTTTTTTCTCAATAAACAACATGGCAACAACATTTTACAAGATATAATAAAGAAAAAAATTTGACAATTTGATATTCAGAAAGTATTTTAGTAGTTTATCTTACTTAGATGTTGCAAAAAAAACTACAAATAAGGAAAACAAACTATACTGGACTGCTTTGTTCTGTAAGTGAATACTTCACATCTGGCTCCTATAGGCAGAAACAATAAGAAACAGCTTCTTTAATCATTAAATCTGTGACATCATACTAATGGTGGTCCATAAAGATGCGGAGGAGGGGCTGGAAGTTGGACTCATATGTTGCATCAGGGTGCACTAAGATATTCCGGATGTCTGCTATTAATTTTTTGTTTATTTTCACCTTTAGTCCAAATGTAAGCATTGTTAAACTCGTTGTGGGTTTGCAGCAGAAAGCAGATGTGCCGAGAAGGGAACTGAAAAACGTGGAATTTATTCTTAAACATCAGAGCAGTGAGTCACAGATGTAAAGCGTTCACATCCTAAACTCCCCTGTGACAACCGAGAGAAAAGCAGACTTGAACTTGCTAAAACTTAGTGGTATTTTTTACACAGTTGAACAGCAAGAAACATCTTGTTCTACTTTTTTTGTTGTTGTTGTTGTTGTTGTTTTTAATATTTCTGAATTCATTTTGAGAAATAAATTCCATAATAGTTAAACATTATATTGTTGATTTCAAGTTAAAACATTTTTCCTCCCTTTCATTGATTATCATGGATTATGAAAGCTAACGCCTCATTAGCATTCATGGTAAATGACAGCCTACCTCCGAAGTGTCCGTTTCAAAACAGACCTCTGAGGCAACGTGACAGATAACACAGATGACAGTCAGGCAAGGTGGGAAGCATGAATCTCTCCAAACTTCCTCCCAGTCACTTGTAACTGCCTTCAGCTGCAGCTGAAGCAGCAAATGGTCCACGCTGGCATTCAAAACATCTGTGCAGCCAGACTACTATTGGTAAGCCCCCCCAGAGACCTCCCTTGCCTGCACCAGCCTCTTTTGAACTGCAGATCCAAATACACTGCACTTATTGGAATGGCATGTAGCTGCTATTCTGAAGGGGGATCCTCTGCTACGCCTTTGATGTCCACCAGTGTGTCCAAAGCAGGCAAGCCGTCCTCGCTGTACTCTGTTTTCTATTTGGACAGTGATTTTTCTATTCTGAAGAGGGTTTTGAAGTGAAGCAGACAAAGCACAGATTTACATGGTTTGGACAGCTGTGCTCTGCTTGGAGTGAGACTGAAGATGGGTGGTGGTGGGGAGCTTGTACTTGTCAGGGCATAAATAAGTAGGCCAAGGTGGCAGGATGTTTCATAAATTTAAAAAAAATTGAAGCTTTTTACTTTCTTTTACTTTTCTTTTGCATAATTGAGAGGAAAAATGAGCCTCATCTTAAATACATTTAATATCTATAACTCATTTTCTTTATACTATTAAACCCTGGCTTTTTTTTTTTTTTTTTTTTTTTACATATAACAATCCACAACTTTTGACCCACTTCTGTTATAAATGAATGTTTAGGGCTCCATCAGAGGAGATGGGCTGCCAGGAACCGGTGAACTGTCATCCAGCTAAGGCAGCAGCATCCCTGCTTGGTGCATAATTTGACACAGCAGCCTGTCCTTTGAAGAGGACAATAAAATGTCTCACATCGACTAATCACATTAAGGACCATTTGTCTTGCTCAACTGAAGTGTAACAGCACAATCCGTTTTACAGGCAGACTGATGGGGCCGTTGCTGTACACACCTCAACAGGAGAGACAGACCTCCTGGAAGGCACACAAGAGCCTTTTCCTCTGCAACGCATCCAGTGAGGCTTCCAGGGACCACCATGAGCCGGGGGTCCAAATATTGCGCATACATGTAGTTGTTGAATTGTTTTGTATAACTAGTGATCAATTAGTTTTGTTGTTTTTTTTAATTAAATCTTACGTTGTTTTTTTTTTGTTTTTTTTAAAAATCTTATTATGAAACACTCCCATCTACTGTGGAAGGAGCACTATAACTTTGGTGCGCGCTCCTCTTCATCCTCCAAAACAAGTATTTGACTTTAAAACCGTCAACAGGCTTCAGGTTGGTGAGGAGGCTGAAAGGGACGAAAGAGTTAATCCGGGGGAGGGCCCCTGACAGGGGCGTTTGGTATAAAACCACCTCAAGAGCACAAAACAAGAGCAGCGTGTGTCTGAGACGTAGTTTGATATGGTTAGACTCGTTTCCTCCTGCAGGCGCGCGCCAGCCAGCGTCTTCATTTCTGTGGACCCACAGTCCGCAGCAATGGATGAATACTGAACCAGAGGGTTAAGTACCACCTCTGAAGATTTACTTAGTTTGTTTTGTTTGGGCTTTTTGTTTGTTGTTGTTTTTTTGTTTGTTTTTTTGTTACCTGCAGTTCACTTTTACCTGAAAAAGCAGTGCGGCTGGATAATGCGCCGGATTAGGTCGATAAGAATGTGGACAAAGCAAGAAATGCGTGTTAGCGGATGAAGTGGAAGTGGGAAAGTTGTGGCAGGAGGCTGGGAATGTGGCGGGGAGCCACGCAGATGCAACTTTCCTGCAGCTTGGAGCTGTGAAGAGGCGCAACAAGAGCGGAAAGTGTGAATGTTGCGCGCTGGATCAGCCCCCCCTGTATGAATTAACTTAAATCAAACTATTTGAATATACATGAAAAGAACATTCATTTTTAAGACAATCCAAACGTTTACAAAGAAAATAAAACAAACACTGGATTCAAATTAACTTAAATTACTTTTTTTTTTTTTTTTTAAATATCTGACAGCCATCTTCCCCCCACTGGTTCCATTTCCCCTCATTTTTGTAATTCTGATTCCCGAAGTGGCTTCGAAGTGGTGTTGCGGCTCCTCGTCCCCGGCGGATCCGGAGATTGGAGTCCCTGCACCGGGAGGAGGCGGAGCCGCAGCTCCGGCCACGGCGCTCGCTCCGAAGAGCGCGCGCGTGAAGAGGATGGTGCGGCTGGCGGCAGAGCTGCTGCTGCTCCTGGGACTCCTGCTGCTCACTTTGCACATCACGGTGCTGCGGAGCAATCCGCTGCCTCAAGGAAACCTAACTGTGAGCCTGGATCAGGACACGACACGTTCAGAGGTGAGTTTGGAGCTCAGCTGCTGGCTGTCAGGGGGAGATTTCTTGGGAGTTTGATTAAAAAATGGGATGTTTAAGATGTCTAAGATAAGATGCTCATGTGACCCAGTTGCTCAGTTAAAGGAAACACGCCATATCTACCCCAGGTGGGGGCGTTGGGGAGGGTTTGTGACTTGTCATTCACGTGGAAGTAGTTCCTGAAGATGGTGGTGAGCCAGCAAAAGGGAAGAAGATCCAGGATTATGGATCAGCCCCCCCAAAACACAGACATCAGACACACCTCCCTATATTATAGGGGGTTAAAACTGAGCTGCAGGCGTTTCTCTGTCATCATGGGCTCATCTATGTTCATCCAAGTGCTTACTTGATAAATTAAGGAGGGTCATGGCTGAAGGTGGTCTTTTCCTGCCTGGGGTGTCTGGAGACCCGCCTGGCATCATCCTGACCTTCGCTCTCTTCCAGATCAATCTTTAACATGTTTTAGCTCCTGCTGATCTATGCTGTGACACATAAACAGATCAGCAACATGTTCACGCCACAGCTTTCAATGCAAACTCAAAGAGCTGTGATCCAAGTTAAAGCATGAAATGTCACATGGGATACTTTTGTCCACATGACACTCCTTTAGACGAGTAATGGTTTAACTGACCACTTCAACATCTACATCGAGCACACACACACACACAGCAGAGCCTAAAATCATGGTCGGAGGATTAAGATTGATCTGGGATCAATAGGCTTTTTTTTTTTTTTTTTTTTTTTAAAGAGTATTAAGCATCCCTCTGCTGCTTTTTGGTGTATATTTAGTAAACTGCTTAAATTCTCTTCTGCTTCCAGTGATAAATGGGCATGTATCCTCACTGGAACGGTGTCTCATCATTAATGCCTTATTAGGACTCAAGGGAAATGCATAGAAAGAATGTTTTACTTTTAAAAAAAAGTTTGGCAAAGGTCATTTTTCTTATCTCCACTGTTGCTGCCATCACTGTAGACAGACTTGAGTATATGCAAGCCTGTGTTTTCTTGGATGTTTGGCCATGCAAAGCTGAGGAAATATTTCAGGAATTTATGGAATATTTGTCGCCCTGCCAAAAGTTGATTTGGATGAGCAGGATGAGGAGCAGCAGGGAATTTCTCCTGACAGTTTAAAGTAGAAAATGCACGTCTCACCCCAGCTTCAATATCCCCCTTTGTCATTTGTCTAAATTTACATCGAGATTCTTCCCAGCAAAGAAGCCACAAACAAGCCTTGGATGGTGTTTTCTCTCTTTTTAGCTCTATGTTCAGATATGCTTCACTGTCTGTTGAAGACGGTGATGTCATCTTTCAGCCATGCTTGTCAGAGCCCGGGGTGTGTATTGTCGTCCCAAGGTGTCATGTTTGAAATGGCTTTCACAGAAACACAAAAGTCAGGATGCAGCTCTCTGCACCTGAAGTGAATAAAAAAAGCGCTTTGGCTCAGGAAGGGAGATTCAGGCACCGTGACAATGCAAATTAAGTGGTAACTTCCCAACATTACTTATGAATTTCTACCCTGAGGCAAACTGATGTCCTCACATTTCAAGAGAACCTTAATACCACTATTTTTTCTCAGTTTAATTGGGCACATAAACATTTGCACACACCCAATATGAGGGATGTGACAGAGAAAGGATGATTTTGTCCTTCACCCACGTAAGTGTTTTGCTGAAAAGCATCTGTTACAATGTGGGCTGCCTTCATTTCCTCTAAGCCTCCCTGGGGGGTGGGGGACCCCTGAGTTGCTCCCAATTGAAAATAGAGTCATGGCCCTTTAAGGAGCTCCTCACAAAGTGAAAAAGGGGGAAGCGGGAAAAGAAGAGCAGAAACTGGGAGGAGGGAGAGGGATGTGGCTTGTGTGTGCAAGTGCTCATTCATGGCTTTTAGAAGTGGGGGGGGGTGGCATCCTGGGAGGCCCCAAATGAATTGAGGACTAGTGTGTCACTTTTGATCTCCAAATTAAAGCATGTTCCTCTTAGATGAGCGATAAGGACCGTAAAGCAGCCCACCATCAAAGCCAACACTGATTATTTAACATTTGAATGAGTTTTTTTCTGGTGCAGTTCTAATGTATGGCTTGTGTTTAGGAAAGGAGGACAAATTAAAACGAGGTACTTTTTCTTATTAAAATTGCCTGTGAAACAACAGTCAGAGTCATGTGGAAAAGCAGGAAGGTACTGGTCTGTGCCGCTCATAATAACTGCATTTCCCTGTTTTGTTTTTTTTTATCTGTCTGTTTGCTAACGTTCTGATGAAATTTAATCTTTTTTTCCATTTCATTCAATTTGTTTGCTTTAATAAACACAACTTTTTGGTGAACTCATGTTTATGAGAAGAAAAACATATTTTTTCTTATTTTCATAGGGCAGATTTGTCTTACAAGGTATATAAATAATTTTCCTTTTTTTTATTATGCTTCATTTTGGGTAATTGGTTATTTTTTCCAACAAAAATATTATTTTATAAGTAAAAAGATTCAATCTCAACCTATCAGTTCAGATTGCTTCAATATTTAATGAGTGCAGAAACAACAGAAATAATTTATATAATTGTTCCAGTGGGGGAAAAAAAAACACCTTTCAGTGTTTTAAAAATTTGAGGTTATTAAATATTTGAACACTGTCTGGATGCATAACATAAAAAAAGATGGAATAAAGAAACACTGTAGTTAATATGAATGCCACATTGTCACACCAACTTCTGCAATCATTTATCCATGAGATTCCTAGAAGGAACGCTGGTTGTTTTAGTCTTTAATGCATCACCGAAACGTAAATCAAACTGGATTATTGCTGCTCTGCAAACAATGTTTGCCTCCAAACTGACAAAACTACTGTGTGTGTTTCCAGGCTTCAGCTCTGTTACCTCCCATATTGAGTGAGAGTTGCATCAGGATTAATCAGAATACTTCAAATGTGCTCAATTAGTTTCAGGATTAATCTGTTGTGTGTCACACTGCCAAATATGTCACATGGCTAAATCAAGATGAGATTAGCATGTGAGGATATTACAGGATAATCTGCTTGCTGCGGGTGAGTTTCACTGCCAATCAGTTTATTCTGAGAAATCACAGAAAAACTGCAGTTAGCAGTGCTGTTTTGCTTTCATCTTCACTTTGCTGGACTTTTCCTTAATGACAGTTGTTCCTAATCTTACCATATCTGCTGCGGCCCTGAAATTCCTGCAAGTTCATTGTTTCAAATGGTGGCTGAAGACAAAAAAAAAGTAATTTTAGCGTTAAAAAAGTAGTGCTTATGTATTCTGCTGTCAAAAAGTACCGAAATTTATAACCCACCCACCGTATGAGACACCTGTTGTATGTTTGCGTTTACATTATGTTTAAACCAATGAGGGTTCTGATGGGGTCGCTCCCTCAGCGGAGCTCAGTTACAACCACTGAGTGAAATCTGAAGACTGGGAACTTGAAAGGCACAGTTATCACATGGGCATCTCAAAGTCCAAAAGCTTCTGATAGAAGCAAAGAGAGCTTTGTGATGTTCGTGTAAAGAGTAGATAGCTGATGCATAAATTGTGCTCCTGAAATGTTTCTCTGGACAGAGCTCTTAGCTTTAAGTGGTTACAGAAACAAGGCCTTGGTGGTTTTAACTGGAATCTCTTTTTGTAAATATTTTCCCCTTCAAATATTATGATTCTGAACATAAATTCACATAATCTGGGCCTCTTATTGACATTAAAACCTCTTCCTTTTTCTTTTCTTTTTTTGGTGGCTGCAAAACCATCAATGCTTCTTCCCCAAAATGATGGCTGGTTGTGTAATTATTTTAATTACAGCATAAACTTGCATTAGAAAATGTGATGTGAACGTTTTTGCATTCTTTTAAATCATCATATTATGTCCATCTGGTTTCTGCTTATGAATGAAGAATGGCGTAAAGCAGCTGTGCAGCTGCTGTCACCCCCTCCTTCCCCGGCCACTGAATACATGTTACATGTACATTTATAATCCCTCCTTCCTTGCTGGGCAGCTCCATTTACAGCGCCTATATTGCCCCAGAGTGCACCTTGGCTGGACACAAACAGCTCTACTGGGGGCTTTTATGCCCACCACAATGTGGCTGAGCTGACACTTTGTCTGTGACTGGCCGCTGCAACCATTCAGAATGCTTCCATATTCTCAGGTCTCCTCCCGGCCACAAAAACACTGGGGAGGAAGAAATGGGACATGAAAAAAGAAAGCAAGGAGCATGATTGATGCTTTTGTTTGATCTTATTTTCTGCCACCCCAGAATGGATGATTGCTGACTACTTATGGCTGTCTGTCCAATTTAGGAATAATTGTTCCTTCTGTGCATACCTGATAGAGGACATATGCCTCAAATGTCGTTTTGGGATGGATTTACAACACCCTGTCAGAAGACCAAATGTTTTTATGTCCTCAAGAAGCAGATGTAATTATTTTGCAATGTTTGCTTAGGTGTCTCTGTATAGCTCCATGCAGGAAAACCATCAATCTTACATTAGCTCCCTTCTAGCAGCCAGCACCAGAACATGCTATAAATGTCCACAACATATTACTACGGTAAACTAACAGTATATTTTGTCAGTTAGAACCGGAAAAATACATAGTATGGCTGCGGATTGTAATCTGAGTACAAGCTGTAGGAAGTTTTATGTTTTAATGTAAGCAGGCAGACGTAAAGAATACAGCATGATTGTTTCACCGCTTCGGTGGCTCTTTTTCTGGGCTCTCAGTCAAGAGTCCTCCGTCCAAAGGATTTACGACAGAGGTCATGGCCACATGAACCTCTGTCAACACATGAGATCAATCTAAAGTTGCTGAGTGTGCAGACTCATTCAACATCGAGCAACAAACAGGAGTCTTTGTTTGAGCATTCGCAAGGAAGACGGCGAAACATTTCAGAAAGACATTCAAACGTCGTGGAAAAACAAACGCATTAGCAGTGAAATTAACGTTATCTTCTTTTCTCTCCTCAGCAGAAAAACATAAATGCCAGAAGTAGCTCTTCTGCCCAGCTGGCTCATGAAGACCGGAGGTCTGGTCCAGAGCACCGGTTGGCCCATCAGCCTGCAACCCTCCCTTGGGCACAAGGCAGCAGCGTACACAAGGATGGCCCCGGCGCTTTCCTCCTAGATCTGCACAATTTCCCAGACCTCTCCAAAGCCGATATCAATGGACAGAATCCCAACATACAGGTGACCATGTGTGTCCGTGCACCTGCCAGTGCCACTTTGATGCTCCGGCTCACTTAAGACATGGCTACTCAAGCATGCACGACAGGAAGAGCAGGCAGGAAGATGGAGAACAGCTTGGTGCACATCAGTACACCCTTTTTTTTCTCCCCCCTCTTCCTCCTTTCTTTCCTCCCTTGTCTGTTTTCACACTTCCTGGTTCCCATTAAAGCCCAGGGTAGAAGCGTAGACACCACGCCAATCAGAATGACCGCTGACAGGCAGAGACGAACCGCTAATGCCTTGATACTAACCCATGTGCAGGAACATGGTTGGCAGCTTATGTAAATGTGCGGCAAGTCCTTGCCCATAAGTCCCTCCGTGATGCAGATGGTTGAGTAACCGCTGCCATGTTTAAATCATTCTCCTGTCTAATCCAGCAAGGGGGGGGGTGTCTTTCCATTTCTGAGGGCATCACTGCTAAATTTGAGCACGAACAAAGTGTATTAACATCTCAAGATGTGGGAAGAGAGCAAAGCAAGCAATTGAGCAAGGGCGTGAGGCTGTGGGAGCAAGAGAGGAGAAGGAGGGGGTGTCTTTGATCCTGGGATTCATCTGGCTTTCATGGTCTGAAGGAGGCTGAGTAGCCCTTTGAACTTTGTGTTTAGGTGGAGAGAGCCCGAGAGGTGGGAGGGCGACCGCGGAGCAGGGGTGGTGTTCCCCCCTCATCTGGGAGGCACATGTGTTAGGACAGAAAGGGGGGAGGGTGGGGAGGGGGAAACACAAAGTGCCACCTTACAGCATCCAGTTTTCTGTTTCTGTTTAAAGCCGTACATGTACATGGAGTTTAATGTGACTTCTCTCTCAAACCAGGTAACCATTGAAGTGGTGGATGGACTGGAGGGTCATGAACCAGAGAAAGGCCTCCGGAAGGAAAGAAAACCCAACTGGGCCACCCCGAACTGGAGAAACTGGTGGCCCCACACTTCGTCATCCTCCTCCTCTTCGTCCACTCTTCAAACAGAGGAGCACGATCGCTCCTACAGGAGCAAAACAGAGGACAGCAACTTCCTCAGGCCACCGGCAGACTGGGACCGGAAGGGAAGCAAAGCTCAAACTGAATACGGTAAGAGCGACAGGCGGGAGTTAAAGGCACAATGCAGGGTATTTTGCTGGCTCTGTGGGCTCATATTTGAGCCCCAGATGGCCACAGTTTTATGCGAAATCTGTAATTTGCAGATTTGCTGATTTAAGCTGTCACCATAATAAGTGCAGTCATCCCATGCGAGGCTTTTGGCAACCCCTGATTGAAGCCCTTAACACTCTTTTATGAGATAAATTCCTCCGTGTTGCAGAGCTAGCTACGGTTTCCACGCCTGACAACATCAAAGCTAAATCGCAGTTGTGGAGCCGGAAGGACTGTTGGGCAATTCGCACTGAACTCTCCAAAAGTAACCTCACAGATAAATCTGCCGTGAAAGAATTTACGCTCACTGTCATACAGTGGGACCCATGTTGAAGCATGCCCAAACCGATATGGCTGAACAGGAATGCATGCGCTGTGGAAAATGTCACTTTATTCACTTGCACTACAACGTTTGGCAAGAAGATTTGATATGTTCTGTAAAACCGTAACCCGTGTTGAATGTTTCTGGCTTATCACCGTGGTTAGATTCAAAGTATTCCTGCAGTTTATACCACACTAACGGACAAGGATGCATTTTAACATCATTACGGTCATAGTTTAGAACTTAATCATCATATTTGTAGACAAACAGCAAAGATCATTCATCACAATCCACTGATGGTTCATGCAGTTGGTGGTCCGCATACAAAGTTTTTATGTATTCTGACTTTCATCTTAGCTGCTAATACGTCAATGATGTGCATTAGAAGTAGGGGAGAGGATGCTGTGTGACTTGTATTAATGCAAAATGTTCATAATGAGGGGCAGATGGCAACAAGGGGGTGTATTTGGTGGTTTGGACCCTCTCCAGAAATACTTCCATCCCAAAATGCCCACATTAATTCTTCTCATTGATGGAGTGCTGCTTTCAAGATGTGTGTGCATGTGTGTGGTAAAGCGATGGTGGTGGTAAAGCGAGGTGAGCCCTCTGCAACTATTGTAGTGAATACAAATTACAGCAAAATGTTCAGTGATAATTGGAGTTGAGAGGATGTCTTGCCATTTCACATAGCTTTTTTTTATTTTTTATAAACAGCTGAGCTGCTTCCTTTACCACTCTGTCAGGGGTGTGCAGAAGATTTCTGTTTGTAAAGCATGATTCCCTGTGGCTTCATTGGAATATGGCAAATGTTTTGCAGTCACTTCGCTAACTGAACACACTCTGCGGCCTTTGCCTTGAACTTGCTGGTTCCAAAATATTGTGTAAGCATGTGCAACATATTGTGTGTGTCTGTAGAGAAGCTTCTGTGGCGTCTACTTTAAGGAGCAAAGTCAGAGAGAGCTGCCCCATCTCCCTTTTCATGTCTTAACCTCGTTCGGCGTTAGTGAGACGTGCCTGCGGGCCTGAGTAAAGTTCAGTGTGTGGTTCGCATCAGAGCTGAGGATCTGTCTCTCTCTCTCTGATCCCAGACTACATGGATGGGGAAGGGGACTGGAGTAACTGGTCAGCATGCAGTGTCACTTGTGGGAATGGAAACCAGAAGAGAACCAGGTCTTGTGGTTACGCCTGCACAGCCACGGAGTCCAGAACTTGTGATATGCCCAACTGCCCAGGTAATATTTTGTTTTTCTCTGTACAATAAAAGAAACAAAAATCCACATTATTATTGGCTGTAAAAAAAAGACTCAAAGTCTATGATTTGAATTTGTGCTCTTTAATAATTTCTCCCTCCTTTCACCGTGCATTCATCTCTTTAAAGGTATTGAAGATGCCTTCAAGACGGCAGCTACTGAAGTGAGCCTGTTAGCTGGAACGAATGAGTTTAATGCCACAGAGCTCTTTGGCGTTGGTAAGATTTTGTCTGCTCTTCTTGTATTCCATACTATTATTCTTTCAGACATAATTGCACTATTAAAGGCAGTTAATCCGCTGTGCAGCAACAGAAATGTGCAGCAGAGAAACGAGGCTAGCCGGTCTCTCTGTCTGTTTTTCATAACCTCAGTTAAAAACACACCTTCATGTTTAAATATTCCTGTCACGCTGCTGATTTCATCCTCTACTTTTCGGGAGTGCTTGAGAGGAGACGCAGCATCTGATAGAGTCGTCATTTCTTCCAGACACGGACAGCTGTGAGCGTTGGATGAACTGCAAGAGTGATTTCTTGAAGAAGTACATGACCAAAGTGGCCAATGATCTCCCCAGCTGCCCTTGCTCCTACCCGACTGAGGTGGCTTACAGCACGGCCGACGTACATGATCCCGCCACGCGCAGAGATTTCCGCTGGAAAGACGCCAGCGGCCCAAAAGAGAAGCTGGAGATCTACAAGCCCACGGCCCGCTACTGCATCCGCTCCATGCTGACCCTCGAGTCCACCACGCTGGCTGCGCAGCATTGCTGCTACGATGACAACATGAAGCTCATCACTCGCGGCAAAGGCGCCGGCACACCCAACCTCATCAGCACCGAGTTCTCGGCCGACCTACACTACAAGGTGGACATCCTGCCCTGGATCATCTGCAAAGGCGACTGGAGCCGCTACAACCAGGCCAGGCCACCGAACAATGGCCAGAAGTGTCCGGACAATCCTCAGGATGAGGACTACTACAAACAGTTTGAGGAAGCCAGGGAATTCTAACCCAATGTGAGAGAAAAGTTCAGCTAAAACCTCAAAAATATTTTTTTAGCCTCTGAAAAAAAGACTTATTTGAACCAAAACAAACAAACAAAAAAAAAAAAAAAATCTAATGCAGCCGGAACTCTTGCATGCTACCATGCAGCTTCTTTTTTCTGACTTCATGTAAAGCAGGCACAAAAACTTTTTTTTTTCTTGTGTTTCTTACGTCGCTTTTGTTTTTATATGCCTGGACTAATTTAGCTGCACAGCTTAACTCAGATTTGGTCACTAAAAGGGAGAAATGACATCATATTCTTAAAAGGGAAATGTATTTTTTTAAAGATGTCTATTTACATCGCCTCTATTTAGAGCCTTTATTTTCGGGGAATCTGGAGGGGCTCCTGCTAAGATAACAATAAAATCCCTCAGTAATGTGTTGGAAGAAAGCAGGACATGAACAGGGTCGCCTGGCTTTCCTCACTTCATCTCATCCAGGTCATCTTGTAAGCTTATTGTTTATTTAGCATGCAGATCTTTTTTTTTATTTTTTTTATTTCCATTAATTTACTCTTGTAATTTAACTTTGCCATTTGTGTATCTGAGGCGGTTCTTCATTGTAAAAAGCCTGCATTATTTTTGTAAAGTATTTATTAAGTTGTGAGATTCCTCTCTTGTTCATGAGTAGCCATCATCGTGCGTATCTGTGTTCTCAAGCTAGGAATAAACCTGCATAGAGCATTAAGAATGTGTGGATTCAAATGTAAGGAAAGATTTTTGAGATATAATTCTATAAATAAATGTTTAAAACGTCAGTGACCGTGTCAGATGACAGAAAAGACATTTTCCCTGCATGGGAAACCTCTTCAAGGTATGAATGAATAAAAAAAAAAATTCAAGGTTAATCTGCTGCTATTAGATTTCTCTCCTGCAGTAAGAGGAAAATTTATATCCAGGGAAAGAATAAGTATTTCGTCTCATCAGTTACAGTCCTCTGACAGACTTAAGCCAGTGCACAAGACTTCCATTAGTTCCATGCAGCGTCACTGTCAAGCCAGGCCTTTTGATGGGGTTGTGATATTTCTTCACAGGGTGAGGAGAATAAGGTTCCCTTGAATGCGACTCAAATTCTTTGTCTTTGGCATGTGTCCTCACATTCCTGAGTAATTTCTCAGTGTACACATGCGCTCGCACACACTCACCGCTGCCTGTCCGGAGCAGGGACCTCTGACCATTCCCTCTGCGCTGAGGGCTGCTGTTATTGTCACACAGAGAAAGCCATTCATGGTGCCCTCATTCCTGCAGTCCTGTGTGCTGCACAGCTGGTCGGGTGCAGGGCTCGTCTTTATATTGCAGCAGGTCCCGGCACGTTTCAGCGTCCCCGAGGCACTACTTGCAACCAATTATTTGTCTTACTATTCATACAGAATTCCTCCCCTGGCATCTTTCAGCCCATTTATCCCAAACACAGCCTTTTTGCCAACAACATACTTCCACCGCTCACTGTAAATCACACTTTGTTTTAAGGTGTGGTTGGACTTCACCCTCTTTTTAATCAGACCCCCCTTTTTTTTCCCCCTCCATCTTCTGGCCTGTCCATGAGTTAAAGCCGTTTAATGCAAAGATTAAAGTAACCAGACTGGTATCTCAGCCCAGCATATGCTGAACAGGCCACGAAGATCAAAGTGAGGTGTTCATCTTTATTTTGTAACATTAGTGCCAAGCTCAAATTGATGACATACTTCCATTCCCCCACACCCCACCCCCACCCAGTATCTCTTCTTCCAGACAGGCTCCACGTGTCTCCGGAGCAGGCAATTACTCGCGCGGCCTCTTCTTTTTTCACTTGCCTTGCCTCCCCTCCCCTACCAGCACCGAACACAACTTGCACTGTAAGTCCTTTGCAAAGACTTCACATTGCAGTCAAACCTTCGACCAGAGAGTCCGGATTAAACTTGCTGTGTTGCCTTAAAGGCGTCAGTGAGGTTTTACTTTTGTGTTACTATTTCCAGGACTTCACCCTGGTGCGTTTCAAAGGCTGCAAAGCACCATATTAGTGGTATATTGTCAAGGATCTGAAAGGGCTCATTAAGCATCACTAAGATATGATTTTTGGTATTTTGCCTCTATTTTGGTTATGAGAAGGAACTCATGTTCAATGTACTCTCAGAGTTGAGAGCCCTGAGGTTGACAGTGCTGGCTCTCTGGAGATATCCATAAGAGGACTAACAATGGGGGGGGGGGGAGAAAAAGCAGTCGGTTTTTTGGATGTGGACGCGCGTGGAACCAAGAAATTCTCAAGGTTCTGCTGTTAATGTGAAAAAATAGGACGCAATAAAACAAGTGCAGGTGGTTTGTTTCTGGAGTTCACCGTCAAAGCTGCAATAGGTAAATAAGCAGGCTGCACAGTGCCAATCACACATCTCCGTGCTTTGTGGTGTGGTGCAGATGTGGCACAGCCATTTTTAGCCTCCTTCCTTCACTTTCTTTCACTCCCTCCCCCGTGCTGGTACTTTATGGGTGGTGTAGCACAATGCAGGAAGTGTCTGGGCCACAATACCGCAGGGCTGTAACAGCATGGCAAACCTAATTAAAAGGTTTTTCTTTTGGCTTCTAATCAGAAAGAGTTGACCTGGACCAGGAGTTTGCTTATCTAGCAGCCTCGCCCCCCCTTTGCACTCTCCTGACAAAGCGAGGGGTGTTCTGCACGTCATAATCTCACATCTCTGGCACAGCAAACCAGAGGAGTAGGTTGTGGGGGTGGGGGCAAGTATGTCTGCGTGTACAGCTGAACAAACAGGCCAAGTACATGTGGAACATCTGAGAGGGCACGGTTCCTTACTTAACCCCTGCTGCCAGGACATTGCTGAGGTGCAGTGATCTGCAGCTACATCATTTACAGCAAAACAATGGACATCCTGCTTCACTTAGACATATAATATCACCGTGCAGTGAATGTTACCTCGTTAGATGTGTCTGCTGGACTGAGCGGCACCTGCCGCTGGTTCACGTCCTCTATAGTTCAAAGTTAAGCAAAAATAGCATGCACCTGTTCAGATTCACACACAAAGTTGCAGGACATAATCTCAGCACTTTGAGTGTAAAGAGTGTAAATCAACATTTTCTAGATCAGAGTGACGCAGCTGAGATTCTTGCCTGGTCTGACAAAAAAGGAGCTCGAAACACTGTTTTTTTTTTGGGTTTTTTTTTAAAAAAAACTCTCTGAGTGTAGATAGCAGATACTGCCACAGTGTGTGTCGGTGTGACTGATAGGGCTGGTGGTCCTGAGGTGGTGAGAGGAAGAGAAGTCCACATGAGCATGGAAGCTGCATGGCCGTGACTCACGGTGACAGCACCGCTTGGCATGTGAGGACAGCAGCGCAGAAAGGCACGGCTGCTGCCTTTGATCTTAATTTGCTTCACCGTCTGTTTTGCATTTAAGAGCTTTGCTGAGCGAAAGGCAATGGATATACCTTGAATGGCTCAGGACCCGGTCCACTTTTTAAATACCCGGGATCTTTTTTCAAAGCTAAGGGGATCCAGAACAGGGAGGGATGATGTTTGAAGTGGCAGATTCTACGCTGAATAAGGAACAGGGTCTCCTGGCAGCACAGATTAGCTCTGATGAAAAGAGGGTGCTCTATAATAACACATAATCACACCAATGGAGAAGGGTGACTATGTACACAGTTAGAAGCAGGGTAAAATTCATCTCCCTTTGGATGGACTCGCAAGGTTAAAACCAGGGTCAGGTTGCTGTGATATATACATATATTATATACATGTATAAAAATATATGTATAATGTAAACATTGTCTCATGACTTTCCTGATCTGTGCATTATTGACACCAAACAACGGTGGTATCTTATGCCAGAGAAGCAAATTGGTTGAAAAATCATCGATATGTGTCCTGATCTCAGAGTCAGGCAGAACCCTCTGACAGGGAGGCATTTCTCCCTTCAAACAGTGAACATTTATCTTTTCACAGCTCTATTGCACATTCCTCTCAGACATCACAGCGGCCACAGTCCAGACCCAGCAGCTGAACAAAGTCCTGCCCAAAATACTGATACAGTTTGTGAACCAACCAAAAAGCAATTACAAAATAAAAGCATTATTTATTTTCCTCCCCATTTCTAAACAGACTTGACTATTTCCACTATTGTGTTTGCTTTCAGTTCCAATTACTTCCCGACATGTCACATCTTTCCTGACAATCTATTTTTAGCAGTCCACTCGTCAGATTGTATTTATGCTCTCTGCTACACGGCTACAAGCACGGCTGTTTGAGCAGAAGGAAAACTTCCAGTGAGCCTCAACATTGTCGGAACTTTTTGGAATTTCCTGTATTTCTATATAAACACAACTTACTGGTATGATCAGATTTCCACACAACCTTAAAGAGTAGAAATGGAAAAACCAGTTTAAGAAAAATATGATAATAGATCATATCTTTTAAAGAAAAACCAATAAAATATGACAAATGAGTGAGTGACCAAAATATGTGACTTTCTGAAAGCAGTTGGTTTGAAGGTGGAATTAAAATCAGGTGTTTTCAATCAACGGGATTAGAGTCAGGTGTGAGCGGGCGCTCAGTTTTCTCTGAAGGACGGGGATCTGTCAAAGTCTGCAGTTTGCTGAAGTTTATGGTGACAAATCAAAACAGGATGTCTAAAAAGACATCACCCCATTTCTTTAACATGATAATATCGGTAATGTCATGAGCCTGTTTCACTGCATCTGCACTGGGACAGCTGGTCAGCAATGAATTCTTGCAAAACATCGTTTTCGCCTTCCATGTTGTGGAAAGATGTAAACTGAACAGTAAATGTGTGAAGGGCATCAATCCACATCTCAGAGTTTGGCTTTACTACACAGATGTACAGGATGTACAAAATTGCAGGACGACTTTAAGGAAATACTTAACTATTGCTGAAGACAGGATGTCCTCTAGATTCTCATAAAAAGCACACATTTTACTTACAGGCAGGTAATGATGGATCATCTGATTTTATATAACAGAATTTTTCTTTTTTTTTTAGAACTTGGAACTGGGATATAAATATAGAAACCCACAAATAAAAACAAAGGTTCACAAACTTTTAGGCTGTGTTGTCCAGTGTTATGAATGTGTGCCCTTCTAGAGTTAAGTCATCAAACAAACAAAAAAAAGCCACAAAAATGTAGCAACATAGGCTTTATTTAGTTTCTTAGCACTGCAGAGAGTGGTGCACATATGATCTCCATAGCTTATACAAGTTTCTATTCATTGCATTTTCATGTAAACAATAAAGAAGCTCAACTGTGGTTTTGTTGGGACTGGAATTCTTCCTAACTGCGTGAAAAAGTGGAACCCATTACCCAAACAGATGTTAAGAAGTCAATTACTCTTTTTTTCTTTTTTTTTTTTTCAAGTAAAATTCAAAAGCACCATCTCATGGGCTTGATGCATAAATTAGTTTTTAGATGTATTTTTTTTTCTAAATCAAGAAAATACATCTCTTTTTACAACGGGACTGTACAAATATAAATTGGGATTTTTACATGATGACTAACAGTCACATCTGGTGGTAAATTTCAATGCTGCTACCTGAGCATTTTGTATCCGGAAGTGCATAGCCTCCTCCTTCTTGATCACCACTCCAACCATCAGGAAAGGTTTTCTACATGCAGTAGATATGTATTCACATTTCAAAACGAGAAGCAAAGCGTTCTGTGGCTTAAATGATAATAGAAATTTATCATGATTTAAGATGCATATAATGCTACGTTGCACACTATGCTGGAGGACTAATATGCATGTTTAAGTATGCATACACACTCATCACAGATATAAATTCTTAATAATAATCTTGAGAATCAGGCATTTTATAAGGTACAATCTGGCATATTTTTAATATTGAAAAGTATTTTTTGGAAGAAATTAACATCTTGCTCATGAAATTTCTAAACATCTAGAAACAGTCACATCTCTCCAGTAACAGAAAATAACATTAACATCCACCCTGTTTCCCTAAATTATAGCTTATGTACAAAAGGAAGGACGCCACTTTTTAGCTGAAAAAAGTATCGAAGGAAAATGGTGCATGAAGGCAATGATGCATCAAGTTTAGTCCAGGTGACACTGACAGCTTGGTGGGAGTACGTTGGCATAGACTACATGTTGGAGGCAGAAGTGGCAAAAGGAAGTCTTGTAAGTGCACTAACCAGAAGCAAACGCTCCTTGCTCCTTCCTGAACACCTGTTAAAACAATGAGAGCTTATTTCCTCTGGCATCACAAAGGCTATGGGGAGGTGAAGGTGATGGAGATGTGCACGTGGGTGTGAGTGCGTGTGCATGTGTTGAGTTTGTAGAGGAGTATTGCTAAAAAAGCAGAGCAGAGAAGAGAGAGAGAAAGCGCGGAGAGAATGGCGTTCACTCCACAATGCCCATCAGCCGACATACCCCTCCTTCGATGGCCAAAGACTGTCCAGGAACAGTTCCAGGTGGTAATCTGGATATGTGTGTCTGCAGGCAACAAAAAGAGACACACACACACACACATGCACACAAACAAAATTAGAAAACATCAAAGTTACATTAAAAAAAAAACTAGAGCCGAATAGGAAACCTGTCAAGCACCTTGCTGTGAAACATCATGTGATGATTTCATGGTCAAACACAGAAGATCGAATAAACAGCTTTATATGACTTTCCTGAATGATCCTGATGTGCAAGTCTGAAGGCAGCGCTGCTTTAAAAGCAAATACAAGTTTGTAGTGGGAATCGCTGAGCTGGCTCAGGAACATTTCTGTTCACCGTCAGCATCCACAAATCCCTGTTTAAATTCAACAACACATCACAGAAAAGACTGATGTGATACCGCTGCAGATGCAGGGTTAGGAGCTCATTTCTGGTAAAGTGAAAAACTGTCATGTAATCTGAAAATTTTGAACTTCTGTCCCCTAATAGATGCCAGAAAATAGCAGATTACACATATCACGTGGTCATAAATGGTAAATTTGAATATTGTTAAAGATATATAGAGGCAAGAACGCAGCATGTTACGTCATGCTGTTAGGATACTATCATGTTAAAAAAAAAATTCCACTGAAGCACTTGAAGATGAAGATCAGTACTGATTGGGAGATTGTCCCATGACTCACTATCTCTACCACTCACCAACTCCAAGGGAGACCCCACATTCACATCTACAAATATGGTTTTAACTGCTTGGTTTGTACACAGATGCACTGCAGGTGATTCCAAGTGTAAAAGGAAAATAATCATAGCAACCTGAGAAAGCATGAATATGCACTTGTGTTGTTGAACTATGACATTTTACCTCAAAGCCCAAAGTTTGCAGAGAAAGAGCAAATGGGGAGAAGGAACAGACTGCTAGTGTTTTCTGTGTGAGAAGAAATAGAAAGCAGTACAAGGAGGGGGAAGGTACAAACACAGCTGTGAAGATGGGAGTGATACTTCCACTGGGGATCAAAGGTGACTGACTTGCCCTGTGCTATTAATGGCCATCATCCTCCTTTCCCTGTCTCTACCCCCACAGAGGGTAACACTGACTCCAACGTGGGGGAAAGAGTATATCCACTTCTCAACCAGGCCACTGAATTGGCCTGACATCCCTCCTCCAGATGCGGGACTCGACTGGTCCTTCTTTGTGTTGGCTCAGACTATGGCCCTGAGCACCCTGAGGGCAGCTGTCACTACAACGGGACAAGAGCCAGATAAGGCCAAGCACACATGGCAATGCTCTCAGGGGCCATTATGCCTCCAGTACACATCTCTGGGTTCATCTTCCTCCCTTCATCTTCTGAGATGAGGTTAAGGAAAGGCCTTGTTTAAACTGTTTGAGAGGAGGCTCATAGTCGAGTCATAATCAACTTCTGGTGACATGTTTAATGTTTTTCTTTTGATGTTTGTACGCCAGATGGAAAGAGCTTTGCGATGTTCTCCAACATCCCTGCCACACTGGATATACAGCTGAAAACCACTACTAGGCACAGTTAACTACTAGCAGCGTGGCTTTCTAATGCCTGCCTGACAAAGACTTTTCAGACACAGGACGCAAACATAATGGGGTGAATGATAAAGCAATGACATGAAGTTCTTCAGACAATAGTAAATATTCTGTTTGTTCCTGAGTGAGAAGCAGTTTTTCTCTTGTTTTAATGTATCTGGAGAATTAGCTCTGGACTTCCTCCACAGTGGCTTTTTACACATTCACTTAAAAGGAGGAGATTTTTAACTGAGGATGCATTGCAAATTCTGGAAACATGGAGTGGTGTCTATACAGAGCAGAAATGGTACAAGACAGAGCAACAAAAGAACTCTGTGGGAACTGTTGTGTTTGATGGCAGATGACCTCCAGTGAATGACAGGTTTGATTTCTAAACCAATACAGCATTTCTCCCTACATCCCTGTGTGAGTGGTACTGTATCATACAGATGAGTATGCATGCAACATGCATCGGCATAAGCGCTCGCTCTCTGGAGGGTTTGCTGCTGTATTTTCTACACTTCTTACAATAGAGTTATCTGGCAAAATCACCACATGCGAAGCAGCATAAATGTTGTGAACATCTAATTTTTTTTTTTTTAGATTTATTTTACATACAGTTCTGCTGGAACATGTCTTTTATCATTTCAGGCCTAAATGCACAAGATGTTACCAAGCCCCAAGCTACTAAATCATATGAATGGATTTTTGGCTACATTTACCTCAACTTCAACAATCATTTTGAGTTTATGCTTAAAATTTTAGTAAATGATGTTTTTTTTTTTTTTTATTTCATTACAATGAGGACACATTTTAAAGTCTAGGCTTCAGCAATACATTACAAAGAGTAGTTACTGAACTGAGGCAGTTACCTTGTTGGTGTATTCGTGACAGTAAGATCTCAGTTACTTTGATTTAATGATAGAAGTTTTTCTATTTCCATTAAAGTCTTCGAACATGAACACTTACTTTCACCCATCTGAGATGTCCTATGGAAAGGCATGCTGTACATCTAAACATCTCCTTTAGAAGCATCATAAACAACTCAAACAGTCAACAGAGTTGAAAGGAGAGCAAAGAAATGTACAAAATGCTATAACAGAACAGCATAAGGACATGCAAACCTGCACTGTGCTGCATGACAACTTGTTACACGGCGACTAAACAAACCACATAACAGGACTTTGACTGAGTCCAAATATAACGTGAAAAAACACAGTACCATTGTATCTGTGGAGGAAAAAACAACATTCTTTGGTGATATGAATGTGTTTAGGAGTTGGAGAAGCCACACATTAACGCCACAGTGTGGACCAAAGCATAAATGTAGCTCTGTGACTGTGCAGTTGTTTTTTGTTGTGGTTTTTACGTTCTTCTCTTTTAGAATAATAAAAAAGACAAGCACATGCTATTTATACTCCTTACAAGATGAATAATAAAAACAAGATCCACCATAATAGAAGACAATTGCTGTTTCATATGCAAAAGAAACAATAAGCAGGGAGCCTGAATCGCTTGCCATTTGATTTTCTCTGGCTTTATAAAATTTGAGCAGAAAATCTTTATAGTGGTAATAACGTCCACGAGGAGGAAACAGAGCCATGGCGGGGGTGTTGTGAATCCTACATTTGCTTTTCTTCAGTCCAATCGTGACAACCATAAAACATTAATCTGTCTCAGACGTTCCACCACTGGCTCATCCATGCAGTTCTGGAAAACATAGCGTGACGTTCTGATGTGGATTCGGTGCAAACACAAGTGAATGCTGCAGCAACACCACATGCCATTCCTCAACAATACTGTTTTATTTTTCAGTGAAATGTCAAAAACTTTTTGACAAACAACTCGATTTCCACTGACCAACTTGTGGTTGTAAAACAAGGGAAATAAAGACTGTCAGCATCATCTGACTATCCACGCTGAATCCCCATCTTTACCTCAGCTACAGATCACTGTCAGGTTCCTGCGAAATGATAAACATAAACACCCTGAGAATAAAACCACCATTGAAGGGAAGACAAGTTTGCACAAGTTGAATGTGACCTCTGTCCTAGTCTTGCTACTGTGTATCAGCCCTTTCATGTTCTTATCGCAGAAAAGCAGCGGAAGATGAACTCTGGCTACGTAGAAACAGCCAGCTAACAAGAATGGGAGGAATGTTGGAGGAAAAGCAGCTGAGGCTGTGCATTACTTTGCCTCTTTATGCTTAGTTTAAAAAATGCATGTGCCTTAAAATGGGGGGAATTATTCAGAGAACAAATAAAGCTGAATGGAAACAGAGACTTCAGAAGTTTTTTTTAAAGCAATATGTGACTGAACTACAAGATCTAGTTCATTTGTTTTATTCCAAGTGCTGCAGAAGAAGATGGAGAGTTTCTGGAGCACCTTCTTCCATTCTTTTCTGTCTTTGAGGCAGAATTTCACCACAGATTTACCATAAAGCTTGTGAACATGCAGGTGGCACTTCATGGGCTCTTATAGCACATCCAAATGAAGGCTTGAAATGTCCCATCTCTGGTTTTTTGAACTTCAACCAACTGGAGAGAAAACAGATGCGTTGCACTATAGCATTCTCTTAATTGACATATGTAGGCAGTGAGTAGTGAGCAGCTATGGCCCCAGCTGGGGATCAATGAGTGAAGCCTTGTTTTGCACCCAGTTTGGAGGCATGACAGACAGAACAGCCAGCTGCTCTGGTGTGCACATGGCAAAGCACAGAGAGGCACATTAGAGCTTCACAGCAACTAGCTGCTTACTCTTAAACACAGCAGAGTGAGATTTGGTGGAGCAGCTGTGATCCTGGCTGCGCGCTTCTATATCACTATCACCCACAGCCCCTTAAGAGGAAGTGAATACCTTCCCCCAAGAGATCTGGAGATCACTGCTGACAGATGATATTGAGCTGCAGCCACTGAGAATATTCATTTAGCAAAAACAAACAACAAAAAAAAAATCTCATTAAAGTGATGCTGGGAGATGGGAGTTTTTCTAAAAAACACAAAAGATTAATTTCTTTTGTTCTGGTTGAGTGTTTGTGTTTTTAGAAAACCTTGAAAATGACTTAGGTCATTATTTTAAGTGGGTGACAATATCTAAGGTAACAATGCAACTGAGCAATAGTTCGTACAGGACGAGACGACTCGCAGGCTCAGATTCTCCAGAAAAGCAAACAGACTAGTCACACCTGACAATTATGCTCAACTTTTAATACACTTTTGCATTTTCGGACCAAGTAGTGGCCAGAGATGGGCTGATCAGAGAGTCGGACTGTGAATGAAAAGAAAGGGTTGGAAGGGGGACAAGGACAGGGGGGAGAGAGGACAAACACTTTGAAATCTGAACCAGACTTGAATAACAGTGCCTTCTCTTCATACAGAGATAACGCTAGCCAAACAAATAAATCAGAGCTGAGATTAAACTTAGAACTAAAACCACATTATTAGGACCCTTTGCTGAAGAGGTTAAAGTCACATGATGACTGCAGAGAAAAAAGAACATTTTAGCTAATGTAATATAATGGGCTCCAGTTTACATCCAACCAGTTTAGCAGATTACTGACAATTGTTTGTCATCAGAGCCATTTGTGGAACAGATTGTGAAGACTTATAAGGACTTATTGTGGTGCTTTTTGCATTCTCCATTTCATCTTTTATACATTTTCTTTCCATTTAAAAGATTTACAAAGTTTAAAAAAAAAAAAAGATCCTGACCAATGGTAATTATTCTGTTTTACAAGGGACACTGCTCCTGACCTGGCTGAAACACTCCATTTGTAATCCCGGTTTTTCTTTCTGAGCTTGACGACATCACCATAAACCACTTGTTCGTGAAAACTCCCTAGTGGCTTATTTGGTACGCCCTTAAACACACAACCAGAAGCAGCTCAACACCACACCATGTTTAACATCACACTGACCTATCACACAACACCCGGTTTCAGCGGAGACAGACACGAGCACTAAACTGGAGCATTTCATACAGGAGGAGATCAAAGGTCCTGCAACAAAGAACAGCATGAGGAAAACAATTTTGCTTGTAAATAATGAGACATAAAATCTTTCTCTTGTTGAGGCTATGTGGCATCTGATGCAGGTATGTGTTTGCTTCACACACATCTTCAACCTGTCAAGGTGGAAACCCAGAATAAAACAACACATAATATCACTTCTACTCCTTCCTCTGAGGGAATTCTTCGACACAAACATGTACTTTAGCTACTTGGCAAAGTTTACAAATAAACTATGTTTTAACATGTTTTTATTTTTCTTTAAATCACAACATCCTTCTGAATGAAAATACACAGAAATATCTATAACTTCTATCTGCTTTCATAACTTTTAAACAAAAAAAAAAGGAGACAAGTGCCCACATATAATGGCAACAAAATCATTTCAATGCAATGTTATAATTAAATCAATGTTATTGTTATTACACCTCTAAAAAGGAAGAAAGGAAAAAGTAGAGGATGGACCTTTGAAAGTCACATCAACATGTTTAATTTTAAGGCTAACGGAGAATCTCACCTTTGCCTTGCTATCCTGTGCCGACATATAGCCAACACACATGCTCTCTGTGGTGTGACTCCATAGGAACTCCACTGTGAAGAAACACACAAAACAAGAGTAATAAAAGAGTTGAGGGCATGCTGATTTCATAATACAAAGCTTGCAAAGGAAAGGTTCAGTGACTAAACAGACAATGTTACTGACTGATAAGTAAATTTCCCCAAACAGACAAGTCAGAAGTCTTGCAAAGAGTCAAACAAGGTTTTTCACATGTGTAATAAAGAGAGAGCATGATGGTTGACATGAAAATACATGACTGGATGGTGTAGAAAGAAAAAGGGAAGAAGTTTGGACACCCATTAGACGTACTGGATAAAGTTTTAATCTTAGTCCAGTACAACAAAGTGTCAGTGTAAGGACGACACACAAAAGAGCTTCACCAACAGAAATTTTACATCATTCATTTATTTATTTGTTTTCTATACTGCTTAATCCAGTTCAGGGTCAAAGGGAAGCTGGAGCCTATCCCAGCAACTAGAAGGCGAGAGGAAGGATCAAACTAACATGAAGCAGTTTATAAAAAACACTTACACTGTTGTCAAGTTTAAAACGACGAATTACTTATCCATTCTTCTTTTACAATGGCTGCAGTTTACATGATAAAATGAATATAAATGATAAACAGTTGGCATTAAAGGCCAGAGACGAGTTTTGTGGTCCAAACTTTGGACAAAACTTTGGTTAATCTGAACTCCATGCTGGCAGCTTTCTTCAGCTCCAGGTAGAGAAACCAGATCCACCACTGCAATCAGTCAAACTGGACAGTATACAGAAGGAGCCACTTGTCTGAAGATTAGCTGTTGATTCCATAGTGGGAGGTCTCTGTTTGAATCTGAGATGAAGGGTGTGAAACCAGAGCCTGATTGCACAACTTAAAGCACAGACCACCTGCCAGGAAAGCCCCACTGCCTCATTCCCTCTGCCCATTTATCGAATGAAAGATTTTCACATATTCACAGCCTACAATCATCAATGACATGGAAGTTAGAGACTTGATTCATGTCTTACCTAATATACCCTGAATATTCTGAGATGACTGAGCTTCCACACATCTACAGCACCTCAGGACAATTACTCCACCCAGGACACGATCTTCGCTGGCCAGGAAGGGTGAACCTGGACAAGTAAAGCAAACAATGCAACTGGACAGACTGAACATGAAGTGAACGTGGTTTAAACCCCCAACTCAATTAAAAATTACAAAAAAAAACCATCCATTGAAGTTGCAGTCCACTTAAACTGGAAGCAATTATTCTGACTGATGTATTCATCCTTTTAGCAGACCGTTAAATACAAATATTTCACCCAATCTATGTGGGTTACATAATAGATTGATGACAGGTGGTGTCATTTTAATTATCCACATTGTGATACATTACTGTGTCACAATATTATTGCCTTTCACAGAAACAAAACAAACCTGAAAACAATCTTGGTTTGTTATAAGAAGTCAAACGAAAAAAGTGACAGTTTGATTGAGTGATTAGTTTGGTGCAATAAAATTAAAAAAGGTGTGGTTTGAAACAAAATGGAAAGAAAAAGAGAAAAAAAACCCCACATGAATAAACTACTAACAGCTGTAGCATGCCTTGCAATCCCTCAACACGGCAACAAGTAAAGAGAAAACAGGACCAAATGGAGCGTTTGATGAAAATATTGTGTCTGCATTACAAATTTTTCTTCTTCCACATTACAATGTTTCCTTCACTCAATAAAAACTTTTTGTTCTTATAGGTTGGAAGACTTTTAAACCAAATCTTGTTTCTATAGCTAAATAGTCCAGTTTTACTTTCACGCTGTAAACAAGAGAAATTTGATATTTTTTACAACATTACACTACTTAGCCTGACACTGTGAGTGAAATTCAGTAAAGTACTGGTCTATGAGAGAAATACATGCAAATCTGATCCTAGTGATGTACAGTAGGAGAAACAGGCAAATGTTGGAAGTGCTGTGGCCCGTGAGCCTCTTACTGAACCGCCACAGACACCGTCATCATTGGTTCTGCTAAAACAGGATTTATGGAGCTTTGTTCAACTAGACGTGCATCTTGAAAGGCAACAACAGAAGAAATAACTTCTAAATGACTTCATTCAGCCCGTCCTTGGTGCAACAGATATCCAATACAGAGCCAAACTGGGATGGACTTCTAGGGGCCAGATCAAGGCAGAAACCACCATGTTCCCATTTGTTCTTTCTTCCTCTCTTCTGAGCTATCCCACAGGTCATTCTCAGGCGCAGCAAACACGCTTAACAAGGCTTTCACAAAACTGACCACTTCTGAGAATACGGCAAAATTACATCTTCAAATAAACATCCAGACAAACAATTATGTTTTCCAAAATTATCTGTGGCTGCCAGCTATGATGTGTGGAACATCTGAAAGTCCTGTTTATACCGTGAAAAGGGGACATAAATCAAAAGCTGTCTATTCTGATTCAATTATTTCCAGTGTTCCGAGTTGTTTGCTCATTCCTGATGTTAAGTAAGATCTGCTCATTTCATTCTCGCTGTGTTTTTCTCACAAACACGTTCTTGGCTTGCAGCAATGTGTGTTTGGAAAGCAGTAGTGATCCAGCTACATGTGGGTGACTCACTGATGAACTTGTTTTGCATAGCTTCCAGCAGTGCTTGGTGGGCATCTTCAGACTGCATGGCAGCGGAGCATTCCCGAGCCAGCATGGTGCGAATCAGATGCTCTCCACATCCTGTCAAAACACACACAAATGTAAAGGAAAATCACATGACAATAAAACAGAGGTGTCAGACATGTAGTTAAAATGGCAGTCCCTCAAGACTCTGAGGAGCATTAAAGATCGCTAAAGTCTAAAAATCGCAATTCCAGTCATTCGTAAGTTTAATGACTTTCCTTAAACCTTGCTGAAGAAACATTTGTTTTCTTAAGTTTCTCAGTCCTGATCCCAGTTGGTCTGGCACACAGCATTAATCCCACACACCTTTCACACTTGCGTAGTCAGATATCCTGTAGATGCTCCAGGGACGAGACTGCAAGCGTCAGCCATAATTACTCTGGATTCTCTGTGGATATTTTTACTAGACCACCACTAAAATACCCAGCTCATCAGGGGGTGAGACAATGTATAAATATGTCAACAAATATCCTGGACATTTGCTGTTGCTGTGCGTGCACACTGGGAAAACGTTTTACTTTCTGCTGACCTGCTTTCGGCTCGATCTCTGCAATTGTGGATACTTATCGATACTTGCAGTGTTCATAGCAGTACAATAACCTCGACTGCTATTTCTAAAGTCTTGAGACTAAAACAGCAAGTAATTAACACGCCGCTTCTTGGGAATTTTAGGCAATTGTTACCCCACATACTTTCTCTGGCATTTGCAGCCGGGAGAGCGCATCCCCAGCACAAACCTCCTACAGTGAAGTGTTTGTGAAAACAGCAAAGCGGCAAAAGACCAGGCTAAATTCTCCAGGCTTTCTCATTAAAAATTTCTGATAGTTAAATGTAAAAAAATAGCCCATGGTTCATGCAGGGTGCATGCTTGTAAGAAGTATCACTACTGTAAGTTATAATATTCTTCAGTAGGTATTATCAGTCACATTTTCCTAGTTGGGCTCAAATAAAGGGTTTAATTTATTTATATGTGGAGAATATTTTATCTGCTAAAAGGAGAGCTACAACTTGAAGTAGAGGAATGTAATGCTGAAATACCAAAGTTGTCAATTAAAACGCATCTAAATGTTTATTTTTCTTTTTAAACCAACCTAACTAAGTCAATACTAAAAACATGAGAAAACTTCCACCAGTGTTTGTTTCAGGTGACTCTACTTAACATCTCAATCTATCTGGTAATCTACATTTAACCTGCATGTCGTAATTAGTTCAAAGAGAGCAACAAATATGTTTTTACATTTTGGAAAACAAGGAGTCATGGTAGCCAGCAAATGCTGCACAACAGGTGCGCTTCACTTTTATCAAATTACTGCTTATAGCTGTATGATTACAATCAATATCACACTGAGAAAAATACACAACCTCAATGCATGCTTTCAAATGAATAGTAAATTTACCCATAGCAAGGAAAATTGTGCAAACAAAACACGTCTGGCAAAGCTCTTGAGAAAAGCCATAAAGACAGGCAATATGGCCTCGTTGTTTCTGTAAACACAAATGAAGGCCCCCATAAAACATCAGGTAACTACAACAGAACTGAATGCAGGTCAGTCACTGTGGAGACCAAATGCCTGGAGCAATTTCAAGTTCGTTTTAAAGCAAAGCAGAGTTGGACTGGCCGCGCACTGCAGTGTTTCCACCGTTTACCAGAAACCCTTTTGTCAGAAAGGAACTGGATTTTAATGCAGCTGAACTCGAACCAAGTCAGAAACACAACAGGACACAAATGTAGAAGAAAAGATGCCAAGAAAAGCAGACACAGTCTGAGACAATAAGAAGCCATACAAATAAACCATGATGTTTGTGAGTTGTTCGCTTGAGTGGGCCGCAGCAAAGGCCAGCAGAAGCCGTCAAAGTGAGACCAACATGAGCCGCGTACTACAAAAGTGACTACAATGGAAAGGGGGTGAGAGAGGACGAGTGTGCGCGTGGCTGCTTGAGAGGTGGAAGGATACATAGGGTGACATAAAGGACGAGGGATCATTCTGCTTGTGACAGTAAAAATGATTGTTTTTTTTCTCTCCCCCCCCCCCCCCTTTTTTTATGTTTCTTTTGATGGAAATGCCTTTCATGTTCGGAAATTAAAAACAGGTGTTGTGCTGGAACACACATTATGCTTTCCAAAACCATAAGGCAAGCTTTTTGTTGGTAACATCAAAGCGCAGAGCCACAATATAGAAAGACAGGCTGAGGTGACAATACATACTGATCAAACATCTACATTTGATCCACTGAGGTAACAGATGAACAGCAGACAGTTATTAACTCAGTGGTATTGTGATCCATGATTAATGCAACACATACAAGACAGAGGAACTCAACTGAGTCACCTTTAAGCCCTTTAGCTGCAATAAAAAAAAATTACAGTCCTTCAAAAAAAAAGCAACTTGAAGTCATCAATACAAATAAAAAAAACTTTCATTGTTGCAATGTGAATCAGTAAATACAATTAATTTTTTGTTCAAGATTTTTTAGACAGAAGCATACGTTAGTCTCCAAAACACAGACCATAATGTGCCTACAAAACTATAGTAATGACATCTTCACAGATCCACACAATGAATCGTTAATGTTATGATATATTAGCTTTGATATGTTTTCTGTTGCTTCGCCACCTTTAAAATGTTGCAGTAAATGCTGTGGATCATATACTTAAGTATCATTTACGGTTGCAAAAAATGGAGGCGAAGTCCAAGTACACATAACTCGAGCTTCAGCTTGTCTGATCAAATCAGTTCATCCGCACAGAAATGCATTATGCTACAGATCCACTTCAAAAGGTTTTTTAATATTCCCCAGAAGCTATTGTGCAGACGTCCACACATCTTAAAGAAGACGGTTTATATGGCTTCTCTACCTCACCGTTAAAACTAGGCAATGCTGCTTTCAGGGAGAGAAAGGAGCATATTTTAATTTCTGTAAAAACACAGAGGCATGACTATATATTTTGCATAAATTTACTCAGAAAGAATGCAAACTGATTTCATTACAGCAGATTGGTCCTGAAAGGGAAGGATGTTTTTCTCAAGTTGTCTGAATTAATTCAAACCATAAAAAGCCAGGGGTTAGTCATAGGGAGTCAGGGTTTTGCTGAAGATATAAAAACGTGTCTATAAAAAGGCAATTTAGACCATAAAAAATAATGATGTTCTACTCCAATAAGATTATTTACTCTTCCTTTTTGCAAATGAGGAAGATAAAAACTTTGCTCAAAGCCCTGTTGAACAAAATGTGATACTTGCTTTCTGTCCCCTGGTGGATGCTTTTTGCACTACAATAACTTTGAGGTGTTGCATAGTTATTCAAGGTGTGTATACACACACACACACACACACACACACACACACACACACACACACACACACATATATATATATATATATATATATATATATATATATGTATAAAAATGTATATTTGCTTTGAGACAAACCTTTTTTTATTACATCTTCTTAAAGGCCAAAATAAAGACTTCAAATTTGAAAAAAAAAAAAGAAATTTCTTCCCATTTTATTCTATAACAACCCAATTTTAAGATGATTTAAGAAGTTTTTTTTTTTTATTGCAAATCAAGAAGGTTGAGCCTTCAGAGGAAGTATTACAGAGGCAAATCAATAGCAGTGTGTAAGGAAGCACAAGGGAACATGTCACACAAGCTTTTACCTAGTGTATAATTTCACATATTAATTTCAAAACACCAGTAATGTGGTTTGAAGGAACAATTTTGGATGTAATGACACCAAAACTGATCAATCTGTACATACAATGGTGGCTCAATGAGAGAATTGTCTTTAGCAACATTACAACCCCTGGCAAAAGTAATGGAAACAATACTCTCGGAGGAAGTTTACGCAAGTATTTAACTACCAAAAAATGGATTGTGCGTTGCCAGGCCTCTAGCCCAAGACTTGTTCAGCTTGGGTGTCTTACCTATAACCATAGCTCCTCCTTGTATTGCTTTTAAGGGAAGAGTCTGCAACTAGATTTGGTCTGGCCAAACATTTTCTGACCAATTGAAGGGTGTGACAAAATTATCACTTCGCAGCTAAAACCAGTTTTTTTCCCCTACTAAATTCTATTTTATTGTATTTATATATTTATTTATATATTTTATCATGTTATACTCAAATGGAAACTGTAAAAAATGTTATTTGTATACAGTTTACTGTTAACAACGTGGGTTTTATAGATAATTGGAGCGCTTTTTGGGGAAAGCCTGGTCTTATTAGGAGAGATGGCATCCATCCCACGTTGGATGGAGCCGCTCTCTTATCTAGCAATATGGACTCTTTTATTAGTCAGCTAAATTGACAACTCAGGGTTGGGACCAGGAGGCAGAATTGTAGTCCTACACACTTTTCTGCAGCTTCCCACCTGCCGTCGCCCACCCAAAACCCCATTCCGACCTTATACAACTTCCCAGCAGTAAGAATTAAACAACACAAAAACACTTCTGGGGTTAATCGTGAAAACCTCATAAAAATGGATCTAATAAAATCTGAAAATAAGACAATAAAGTGTGGCCTACTGAATATTAGATCCCTCCCAAATAAGTCTTTATTAGTCAATGACTTGATAGGTGATCACCACATTGATTTATTCTGTTTTACGGAAACCTGGTTACAGCAAGAGGATTATGTTAGTATTAATGAAGCTACGCCAGCTAACTATTTAAACTTTCACATTCCTAGAACTACAGGCAGAGGAGGAGGTGTTGCAGCTATTTTTAAGTCAGAATTTTTAATTAATCCTAAGCACAAAACTAACTATAAATCCTTTGAATTCCTGACATTAAATTTATCTCATCCAAAATGGAATTCAGAGAAACCGCTCCTTTTAGCATTAGTGTATCGCCCACCTGGACCTTACTCCGAGTTTCTGACCGAATTCTCTGATCTCTTGTCTGAGTTAGTGCTGACTACTGATAAGGTCATTGTACTAGGTGATTTTAATATTCATGTTGACGTTGAAAATGATAGTTTAAACATTTCCTTTAGCTCTATTCTAAACTCAATTGGGTTTTCACAAAATGTCAATGGAGCCACTCACTCTCATGGTCACACTCTTGATCTTGTTCTAACATATGGTATTGAGACTGATAAGCTCAAAGTATTTCCTCAAAACCCTGTCTTGTCCGATCACTTCTTGTTAACCTTTGAATTCACTTTATTTGATTACTCACTGACCAAAAATAAATTCTACTATAGTAGATGTTTATCAGACAATAATATTACAAAATTTAAACAATCAATTGAATCAATTTTTTCACATCTACCATGTGTTAGCATGACTGAGAGTCCCCCTTTAAGCCTTACTCCTGCTCAGATTGATCAACATGCTGATACTATAACAGCTTCAATGCGTACAACCTTGGATAATGTTGCTCCCCTAAAGAAGAAGAAATTAGGTAAGATTATGAAGGCTCCCTGGTTTAATTCCCAGCTTCGAGCTCTAAAACAGGCATCAAGGCGTTTGGAAAACAGATGGCGTTCATCAGGACTAGAGGAGTCTCACTTAACCTGGAAAGAAAGTTTAATCGTATACAAAAAAGCCTTACATACGGCAAGAACAGCTTATTATTCATCATTGATAGAGGAAAACAAAAACAACCCTCGGTTTCTTTTCAGCACTGTAGCTAGGCTTACTAGGAGCCGGAGCGCTGTGGAGCCATGTATTCCTTTCTCACTTAGCTGTGATGATTTCATGTATTTTTTCAGGAATAAAATTGACACTATTAGAGATCAAATTCACAATACTCTTCCTTCTACCTATAATGTTGAGCCTGTTGTGGTCTCCGAAGCATCCTTAGAACCAGGATCTGACTTGTGTCTAAATAGTTTCTGTCCTGTCCAACCCTCTGAATTAACTAAAATAATAGCTTCATCTAAACCATCCACCTGTATCTTAGACCCTCTCCCAACGAGCCTCTTTAAGGACATTTTCCCTTTAATTAATACATCACTACTAAATCTTATCAATATGTCTTTAGTGACAGGATATGTACCACAATCATTTAAAACTGCTCTAATCAAGCCTTTACTTAAAAAGCAATCTCTGGATCCAGAGGTGATCGCAAATTATAGACCTATATCTAACCTCCCGTTTATGTCCAAAATTCTGGAGAAAATAGTTTCAGCTCAGCTACATGCCCACCTGAGCAGAAATAATTTATGTGAGGAGTTTCAGTCAGGATTTAGAGCTCATCATAGCACTGAGACAGCATTGGTGAAAGTTACTAATGACCTTCTTATGGCCTCAGACAAAGGACTTGTGTCCGTACTTATCTTGCTTGATCTTAGTGCTGCATTTGATACAGTCGATCATAACATTCTGTTACAAAGACTAGAACAGGTGATTGGAATTACAGGTACAGCGTTAAGCTGGTTTAAATCATATTTATCTGATAGACTTCAGTTTGTTCATGTAAATGACAAGTCCTCCTCCCAAACTACAGTAAGTCATGGAGTTCCTCAAGGTTCTGTACTTGGACCAATACTCTTCACGCTATATATGCTCCCTTTAGGCAAAATTATTAGACAGTATGGAATAAACTTTCATTGTTATGCAGATGATACTCAACTACACTTATCCTTTAAACCAGATGAAACAAATCAGCCCAATAGGCTACAAAATTGTCTCATAGACATAAAGACTTGGATGTCTAGAAATTTTCTCCTCTTAAACTCAGATAAGACTGAAGTAATTCTCGTTGGATCTGAAAAACTCAGAGCTAAATTTTCCGGTTTTGTAATGAACCTGGATGGCATTACTTTAGCTTCCAGTGCTACAGTTAGAAACCTTGGAGTAATATTTGACCCTGACCTGTCCTTTGGCCCACATATTAAGCAGGTTACTAAAACAGCCTTCTTTCATTTACGTAATATAGCCAAAATTAGGGACATTCTGTCTCGGAGTGATGCAGAAAAACTGGTTCACGCTTTTGTTACTTCGAGACTAGATTACTGTAACTCTCTATTACTGGGCTGTCCTAAATATGCCCTGAAAAGCCTTCAGCTGATCCAGAATTCTGCAGCCAGAGTCCTGACCAGAACCAGCATGAGAGATAATATTTCTCCAGCTTTAGCCTCTCTTCATTGGCTGCCTGTTGAATCTAGAATAGAATTTAAAATCCTTCTCCTTAAATATAAAGCCCTCCACAACCAGGCACCACTATATATCAAAGACCTCATTGTTCCTTATATACCAAGTAGAGTACTTCGTTCGCAGACTGCAGGCTTACTTGTGGTTCCTAGAGTCTCAAAGAGCCGAGCAGGAGGCAGAGCCTTTGGTTATCAGGCCCCTCTCTTATGGAATAAGCTCCCAGTTAGTGTTAGGGAAGCAGACACCCTCCCCACCTTTAAGACTAGGCTGAAGACTTATCTTTTTGATAAGTCCTATAGCTAGGGATGGTTAGCATCCCTTAGTTATGCTGCTATAGGTTTAGACTGCTGAGGGACATTTCCTGATACACTGAGCTTCTTTCTTTTTCTCTTTATCTCTTTCTTTTACCCCCCATAACAGTGTTGCATCATTAACATGTATGTCTCCTGTCTCAGCAGGTCTCCCTGGCCGGGAGTAGCAGTTCCTGTTGTCTGTTGTCTTTCTGTCCTCTTCCCCCTACACAGCAGAGGCAGATGGCTGCCTGTCCTGAGCCGGGTTCTGCCGGAGGTTTCCTTCCTGTTAAAATGGAGTTTTTTCCTTCCCACTGTTGCCAGTGTGCTTGCTCAGGATGGGAGATTGAGTTGGACTCAACTCAATCTGTTGGTTTCCTTATATAGGCTGTTATGAATTGGCCTTCATTATGTTTTCCCCTCTGTCTGTAAAGCGTCTTGAGATGGCATTGCCGTGATTTGACGCTATATAAATAAAGTTGAATTGAATTGAATATTTTCAACATTGTGAAGGCTCTAGTGTTATTTATTGTTCAGCAGTAGATGAGAAAGTGCATCAGGGAGACGTCAGAATTGAACTTTACACCTGGCTACGTGAAAGGAGATGCTTTTTTACCAATTGAACTAAATGCTGCGCCTACTAGAGTGTTCAGTTCCAACAAAACCAGTTTCTAACAGCTAACTACCTGTGCTTTAAGAGCAGCTGCAGATTGTGGGCCTCTCTCTCTAGTTTGACTATTCTTAAAGGGACCATGCTGCTCTTTCAACACAGTGCCGTAAACAACACCATGTCTGCTCACTAATAACTCTTGCAATAATTTCTTATCAATATAATCTGGTGGGCCAGATGTTAATGACAGCCACTACAGTAGATCCTGTACAGCCGGCAAACAGCTCAGGGTGGACAGGAGCGAAAGTTCAGGAAAGTAGTGCCTTTATCTACTATTTGATTTGAAGGGGTAATTTGTTTGTTGAAGGAGGCATTACCCCCTCTTGCCACTGCCTAAAGCCAGCCTCAAACACAGCACAACCTGATAACTCAAGGAAACTGCTCAAAAAACAGTTAAGCAAATGAGCAAATATTACATAAATATTTACAATATAATTTTTATCATCTTTTCCAGGTCAAGTAGAAAAAAACCTTTATCGTGATATTTGGATTTCTAAAACAAATACCTGCACAAGTCTAAGTACAAATTAGCCTAAAATGAAATTCAATTGCTTGCAGAGATTAACAAGCTGTTGCACCAGACTAACTGATTTTAAATTTCAATAAGAAAGGTGAAACAATGGAGAAGCTTTGAACTCTATCCAAATAGGTCCAACAATGGGACATAAAAGGTAGTCTGTGTCTGTTACTGAACTGTAAGAAATCGGCTACAGAAAAAGGGATTTATCAAAAGAAAAGCCAAATGTAAACATTCATTAACATATAAACAGAAGAAAACAAAGTCACAGCAGGATAAAGGGAAGCTGTAATGGGCTGCATAACAATGAATAAAAGTGGTACTGAGTGATGATTCCCAAATCTATATTTGGCAAGGAGATTATGCCAGAACTTTTATTTTGAGCATAGAAGTATGACAAACATCCAGAATCACTGACGCACCAGGAGAGATGGCAGTCATTTCACCTACAACAAATGCAAAAACAGACTTTGAAACTTTAGACCTTCATTATCACACTGAATAAATTTCATTTTGATGATAAACATACTTTGCTGACTGAAAGATCAGCAAAACAAACTTTTCTTTAGAAAACATATCAGCCACTACAAACACGTGTTAAATCAGAGTTCAAATCTATGGAGAAAATTACTTTAAAGGCGAGAGTCTAAGTAAAGACTTCACCCTGTAAAGCTGATCTGTCAAGTGTTACTCCAAAAAGTTGGAACCTGATTGTTAAAATAATCAGTAAGGTCTTCCAAAAAACTTCAAGTTTTTATAAGAAAAAAAACAACATTTTTTTCCAGCACTAGCTTTTGTTTTTTTCATCTACCACACATGATCCATAATGAAAAAACAAATGAAAAATAAACTACAAAAAAATAATTAATCTGAATTTCCTTGCAATATCTTAAAAGATAAACTAAACTGAAGGTTACCAGTCATTTATTTCAACCATCTAAATCTTGACAAAAGTATTTAGCAAAATTGCCATTGCTGCATTGCATTCACACTCATTCACCTTCTTTTATCTACAGCAGGTGTCCCATGTCAAATGGCACAGCAAATCCAAATAGCTTTGCAATGCACCTGGCATGCAGCTGGCTAACAAAGAGTAGAGTATGATGACTCAATCAGCTGAGGAAGTGACCGATGAGAATCACTAAGCAGGAACAGCTGGAGGTCATCGGAAAGTCTTATCCAGCTTTTTTAAGCTTGACTCACGATGGCTGACTCATGTGGTCTCCAACACAAAAGGCAGACTGGAGGTAAACTCCAAGGGTGGGAGGAAACGCTGTACAGACACTTCACTGGAAACACACTTGCAAGCAGTGAGTGGGGTTTTTTTTTAGAGAAAATGCAGTTATACCTGAGGTACTCACTGCTGTAGAGTAGGGGTTCATATTACAGGCATTTTCCGCCCAGCAGCCACATCCATAATGAGCAGCCTAAAACAAAACACAAGGAGGAAAGTTACAATTAAAATGGTAAAAGACTTTTGTTTTTGCTCGAATAGAAATTAAAGTACAATAAAACAAAACAAAAACAAAGATATGAGGCTGGATGTTTCAGCATAATTAACATTTTTTAAAACTTCAATCAACTTGTTGCGGCATGCAAAACTCACAGCATATTGCTGTGTGCATAAAGTTTTCCTTTTCCTAACACTAAAAGTGATTATTTAAATTAGGACGGTAGATGGTATTCATTTATCATCTTCAGTTCCATGTTGTAGAAACCCAGAACTCTCATAGCCACCTCAAAGTTTATTTTCTGCCCAGACATCTGCATTAACTTTTAATATTGGGGTCCAGAATTCCTCGTTTGTAGGATGCCTCATTAATAAAGATTAGTTGTATTAAGACCTAGGAGGTTAGCTGGATTAATTACACTAAGCATTAGTGAGCAGAGGGATTCAATATGAGCATTGTGATTCAATGGTAACAGCTGTTTGCTCAATGGCTAATGCACTGGCAAGTATTCACCCATTTACACATCCAGCAGACACATTCTCCTCTCATGTAATGCGTTTCAGGCAGAGACTGTGTAAAGGTCTGACATCACACAACGTCTGAAAAGTGAAGTCTTATTCTGTTTGAGTGCCTTGAAGTACAACCCTCCTAATTACCCCCAAGGGATGGATCCAAAAGCATTAACAAGTAATAAAAAAAACACTCGTGACTTCCACTGAAAAAACGACTACTTTCATTAGATTCTAGCAGGGCAGGTTTATTTGTATAGCACAATTCAACAACAGGGTGATTCAAAGTGCTTTACAGAGACTATGAAATGTTAGAAAATAAAAAGATGGATTTAAATTAAAAATGAAAACAAAAGAGAAAAGAAAGAAAGAACATTAAATAAATTTTTTTTAAAATGTTATCAACTGAACAGTGCAGATTTTGACTTGTACATACAAACTATTGAATTGCAGCTGAGAAAAAGTTAGTCTTTAACCTGTTAAATAAACCAAGTGTTTCAGCTGATCTGAGGCTTTCTGGCAGTTTGTTCCAGATATGTGGAGCATAGCAGCTGAATGCAGATTCTTCATGTCTGGTTCTGGGAACCAATGAAAGACGAAACGCAGATGACCTGAGGAGACCAATAAGTGTACAATGTGTCAAGAGGTCACTGATGTATTTTGGTCATAAACCATTCAGAGCTTTATAGACCGGCAAGTCTATCCCCAGACAGACAGGCAGCCAGTGTAAAGACTTGGCCTGATGTGGTTCACTTTCTTAGTCTTAGTAAGGACTCGAGCAGCAAACTAAGTCAATACTTTTTTCCATGAATCGTTATTAGATTACGTCCTTTTACCTCTGTGTTTTTCCTAAGCTGATTATTTTAGAATTAAGCAGGTTAGCCTGCATAAACCAAAAGATAGTTCTAAAGAAATAAAAGTAACTCTCGGCATGGAAAATATTAGGGCTTTGAAGATGGAACTTTTCTGACTTAAACCTTTTAGATTTTCTGGTTCCTTTACTGTATTTGGTGTCATTTAGCCAAGTCCTAAAGAGCTATTAAGCAAGAAAAAGAGTGAATTCCTTTAAACCGGGCAAGGGATTTTACAAAACATCTCCATGCCATATTAGATAAAGAAATTCATGTCATTCTTGCTCAGTGTAGGTAATTGTAATGAAGACCCCTGTCAAAAATAAAAAATTCTAGATTTGAGCTATTTGACCTGCATTTGAGGTGTAGCTGAAATAAAACAATGAAAACTTTGCCATCCAAAAAGAACAATGGAGGAAAACAGTTTGCCAATGAACATATAAGCAAAGATCAAACCTTTAGAAATAACATGCTCTGGACGGATGGTTCAAAGATAGTTGTTTGGCCACATGTCTGGTTATGCTGCCACCAGTTCAAGCCAGCATGCGATGGCTCATTTAACTACACATGATGCGTTATATGAAAATGGCACTAGTGATTACTATTGCAGTGGCACCATAGACTCTATATGAAAGATGGACGGAGCCAATGTGGAAGTGCAAAAAACTGTAGTTCCCCCTTCATCCGCTAGGGGCTGGCTCCAAAACAGAGCAAATCCCCACAGACTCCCATGTTAAAAAGACCAACTTCACGGCAGAAATAAACATGTTTACAGCCTGGTACAAAAATCTATTTTCGGTTTAATAGGTCAGGTTTGCCTTCATGATGACTGTGAATTTTTTTCTAACTCGCCCGTTTAAAAGTACAATCACACTGAAAACAGGTTAAAAAAATATTTCAGCAGCTTGATGTCAGAGACTGACAGACAACTGTGCATGAACTAGACTAGGAAAAGTACTCAAAACTATGCAGAATGCAAAAAGTATACAATACAGAAGAATCCTCTATCATGTATATGGCTAATCTAAGGCACATGCTGTACCCCATAATGCAATGGACCACACTGGTCTTTACACTGAAAATCATTTCCTATGGCAAACAGCACATCTGACAATTTCTTAGTCTTTTATGGGATTTTTGACACGCTACCTGCAGCTCTGTCATTGTTTACTTAAGGTTTTCTAAACCTGAAACTGGCTAAAAGTTTATTGCTTTTAGGGCAACAATTGAAGTAGGCAGTATATATCGCATAATCTACACTACCCGCATAGTATATGGAAGGTTTCAAAAACAACTCCAGAGTGTACTTGTTCCCCAGGGACATGAAATTTAACAGTCACTGTTCTTGTGGTGCTGTTGCAGTATGCCACATCAATTTGTAACCAGTGAATTGAAGAGGAAAAAATACATCATTAACTATTTATATTTTGAAAAAGCTGCTAATTTAAAAGAGATTTATTCATATTAATAATGTAGCTGCAGCGGTGTCCAATGGAGGCCTAGTGGACACCACCAGACACCAGTAACCTGAACCCAAAGGTAATGTGAAATAGTTCCTGTATTTGAAGGTTAAAGTTTGTGAATAATATCACAACTGTCTCCCAATATTCTGATAATTTAGTCTGAATAAGAATGAAATTCATGCAGTAAATTCTTTTAAATTCGGCACAAGCTGCATGTAGATGTAACTTCCACACTTTTAAGTTAAGTTTAATTAAACTGTGAACAAATTATTGTTCATTAGGGAGAGTAATAAACAGGTCATAAAGTAATGAAAATTTATTGCACTGTAATATGTCTTTACAGAGAGGACACACTTTCAGAACCATGAAACTGTATCATTAAAAAAAGTTTTGAATGTATTTAAAAGTAAAAAAAATAGAAAACAATCAGTCATAGAGGAAGGCCTCAATACCTGGCCAACTCTGCCGGGATGTTTCATCGCTAGGCCTCCACTGGACACTGCTGCAGCTACATTTCCTTCCAAGTCCACCACAACAGCTCCGACTGTATCCAGGCACCCTGAGCCATTTTCCTACATCACAGTGAAAAGAGGGAAAAAAATGAAAGAAAAGTCACAAGTTGCAAAATATAAACCCAGCCAAAGATGTCATCTTTGACGAAGAATATTTATACAATTTAACAAGTACTGCATGAAATTATGAATCACTCTTCCATGCCCTTCATTTTTCATAGAAAAAAATGTAGTGTAATTTCAATCAGCTGTTTCTTTCCCTGATTGCAGTTTGTGTTGGAAGTGATTTGTTTGTGAACCATCGTGAGTCAGACAGCATGATGAATAGAAATCTGGATGGTAAATGTGCAAATTGGCATGATGATGCATGATCAAAACTCCACTTGTAGCAGACACTAAAGACCTTGATTAAACTTTGGACTTAAAAGGCAAAGTGAAAAAAATTAATAAAAAACAAATGCAAAAAGTGTTTCGCATCCATCTTCTGCTCTCCCAAATCAGCCTTGTCTCCAGGTTTTTGAGGCCAAGGAGAACACAGCCAGCTATTTTGAAATGAAAAATCATGGCGTTGTATATTAACGAAGCCTTTAAATGAAAAAATGCCTGGAAACCATGGGGGTGTCTTTTAAGTTATGTTAATATGCTTTAAATTTCCTTAAATATTTCAACAGTTAGGGTACAGGTGTCTACACTGCACTGAAAGAGGAATGGAAACATTTCATTGCCTGGCAATATGACAAAGACATAAAAAGAACATTGAGTATAAAAAATTAGAACCAGGTAGCAATAATAGGGTTTCTTTTTTCTTATTTAAACTGAACTCAACACTATAATAGCTTGATCCTACATGGGGCTATTTCCTTTTAAATGATCCAACATCTTAAATGCAAAGATAAGATTATGAACAAGGTAAAACATATCGTCAAATATCACCAAGCCCTTTTAAAAAAACAATTATTTCTGTTTCATTAAGGGAAACAGTCATTTGACAGAAATCTCCGTCACTGAATCATAAATCATTTGAGTAAACAAGCAGTCCAATGCAGTTGTTTGCTTTCTTTTTGATATATATATATCATTAATTTTGTGCATTCATGTAGCTGAACTAATCAAAACAAAATACTACCCAAAATGCAATCAAATGAAGTATGGCTGGTTACGTTTAATCCCATTGAACAAAATTCCTATTTAAACTAACATAAACTTTCCCACCCTCTTGCTGTGCTGCTTTCACTGCCAGCGAGTTTATAGCAGAGTAACTCGGCTGGCTCTCGAACGCATTCAGCTGAAGTCATCACGAGGCCACTTTGCATGTGTGCTGTTATGGGTGCAGAAAATGGAACTCTGTGTAACCCTTGAGTAATGCGTCTGATGGTATTACTAACTGGAAATAAACGTCTCGTCTTGGATTTGGGTTTTTACACTTATTTATCTGTATAAAAACCTGATGTTGTCTGACTAAATTCCAACTGATGCCATATGGTGCAACTCTATGCACAACAGCTGGTCTAGATTGTGTACTGAGCGGCAAGCATTTCATCATTAATAATGAGCTTGATAGACCATGACATTTTATCTCATTCATGTTGAATTCTTAGTGAAGCATATGAGACGACATCATATTGTCTCCTTACTTTCTGGTTAGTTCCTTTCTACAATGTTAAATGTGTATTTGGTAGCGTCTGATTCTGTTACAACACACTTCACTGCTTCACGCGATTGTTTTTTCTGATATCTTATTATTGTCCAAGAAGGAAAAATATGGTTCTTTGCTGAAAGGGAAATGCCTCAAAATTAGCAAAAAGATACTCACTGAGGCGACACAGGTGAAGCGGACTCCATCATTGTCATTTGAATAATAATCATTTATTTTGTAATTGATAACATGGAACTCACATTTTCACTTGATTGTCGTCTTTTCTTTGTCTGATTATGTCCTGTGTCCATTCTCTCTGCCAGCTCCATCTTTCGCTTGTTCCTCTTGTACGCAGATAAACTGAACTCTGGGTATGACAAAATATTCTTGTCCTACTGCATCCACATCATGTAAAGCATGTCTACCAAATATATGTCTATATTTCTTATTAAAACATTTTGTGTCGGTTTCATTACTCAACTGTTGCATGTTTGTAAGTTAGTGCAACAATACTCACTTGTGGTCATTTTCTCTGATGGGCATGGGGGTATTCCATGACTGACTGCCCAATCATGTGCACCTCGCCCCACTAAAAAGCTAAAAAGCAAAGAGAAAAAATTAGCCAAAGGGACTCAGAAATATTAACACCAGGGGCTATTAACCATGCTAGTCACCATGGTGGTATTCTGCCAGCTGATAGCTTCCCTTTCTGTGCTTCACTCAGCAGACGGTTTGCGATCAAGACTGGGTTCTTAATACCTGAGGGAAGAGGCAGAATTGTTACAAAGCCAAAAGATTATTCCAAGATATGGTATAACAATGAAAACAAATCAAGACCCCAAAACTAAATTATGTTGTAACATACTAAAAATTCATATTTGTTTGGCAAAGACACATTTGGTATCTAAGCAAATCATTGTGTAAAAATTATATGGTGGTAGGGCTGGGCGATATATCGAATATACTCAATATATCGTTGCTAGTCCCCTGTGCGAATATAGAAAATGCCTATATTCGTCATATTCGAGTATCCTGTTGTCACGCAGTTGTTTTTAGCTGTGGGCGGGGTTTTCTCACTCCTCCTTGACTGCACCGCTTTGCACAGTGAGTTAAAGCAAGCGCACCTAGTTACGTACATAACGTGAGCTACGTGCTACGTCATGAGAGGCAGCGTGTAGCCACTTTCTCGCTAAATTTGGCGACTTTTTGTGAAAAGCGACTAGCGACAAATCTAGCAACTTTTACAGGAGTTATTGGAGACTTTCCTGGTGTTTTGGCGACTGACTTTAAAGCGCATATTGTAAAGTTATTGTCAGAACGAGAGTCTCTCCACGTCCTAAAGCACTCAGTCGCTCCGGCTGCAGCTGCAGCCAGTCAGAGGAGCAGAGAGGACTCCTGCACGACTCCACCTACAGTCACAATGAACAGCCAAATCCGCCACTGATCCCGTTCTGGATTACAGAGTGGGATGTAAATTGCAAAGTTTTTCACGTCACGCAAAAATAATTCATTATATTTGATTACATTCACAACCTCTGTCACTTACTCACCTCATCCACTGTGTGTGTGACACAAGCATATTTATCTAGCTCGTCATGTCTCTAGAAAGTACAGAAAGGAGTGGGAATCAAATCCTGAATTAAAAACTGTCTGAAACCGTTTATTGGAGACGATACGAGGACATTCTGCCTGTATTATAAGACTGATTTCTATGCTAAACTCTGCGATTAAAAAAAATACACGACAACTCAAAAACGTATCCATAAAGCAAAGCCTTATAATAGTTCATCATTTGAAAAGTCACCCTCTAGAGCACCTATTTTCATACGTTGCATTTATTACATCATGCAAAGGCACTTTATTTTGTTTTAAAATGACATGTTTGTGCCACTGCGTTAACTGTTCAATAAATACGGTTTTGATCAGTTTGCTTCGTTACAATTTAATCCTTTTGGCATGAATGTTTAAAATCAGCATATCTTAATACAGTATGAGCAATTATGTTTTAATGGAGACACAAAATCATCTTACTGATGTGATTGTATGCACCAAAGCATTAATTCAAGGCTAAGGTAAATATCGTGACATAGCATAAAAATATCGGGATATTACTAAAAGGTCATATCGCCCAGCCCTATATGGTGGACATCCTAAATGGGAACAGTTTGTTCCCATTTGGAATAAACATAAAAGTTAGCTCTCAATCCTGTTTATAAAATTAGCTCTGGCAAGAAAACACTTTGGTTCAACGCCCTGAAGGAAATCAAACTGCTGATCAATACATGTAAACTGCATTTCTTGGTGGTCCTTCAGTTAAAAGAAAATAATGATAACAGTAGAAATTAACATTATTCCAGAAGTACCAGTATATGTGTAGTAACTCACCACTTATCGCTCCAACTGCACCAAAATGGAGAGACTTTCCATCCATGATACTCGCATCACATTCAATTTCTCCAGACAAATTCAGGTTGGAACCCATGCCAGCATTTGTAAAGGGGGAGTCCTGGGAACATTTAAAATACATAAAGTCTAGTATTAAACAATATTTTTGATACATCTCAATAACTTTAAAGCAAAAACATCTCAAACTGACTTTCTTGTGGTCTGAAGTCTGAGGATTATCTTAATTACTCTTTCAACTATTTTCCTTCACATAAAAGTTCTTCAATTGAAGTCTTCTGTTTATCATATCCTTACCCATATCTTGCATTTGTACACCCCCCTCCAAATTATAACATTCTTAATAGCATAAATAAAGTAACTGGCGCTGATTCAAGATCAACCAACCTCCAGTTCAACCAGTGCTGCAGTAACTGCTTCCACTGCAAGTGCCCCAGCTTTGAGTTGATCCACAGCCTGCAGAAAACAGACACAGTTATAAATACGCAGTCAAAATAATGATATCATTACTGTACTTCACCTGAATGTGTCAGCAGCTGATAACATAAGCACAGGAATAATCATTTTTTGTTGGTAAAATTTGTTAATTAAGCCAAATATACCCTTCGTGTCAAATAACGAAGCCCACATAAAAAAAAGTTGCAAAACCATTGCAGAGCAGGGTGATGCAGATGCTCACATTATAGGCAGATTTTTATGTTTAGAGTTAAAAAAAAAAAAAAGTTAAATCAGGATAAACACTTCCCTTGAAAATACACCAAAATGTTGATCTAAACTATAGGGAGTTAAAGAAATTGAGTCATGTTTAATAGTTAAAGGCTAGCTAATCGCTACAACACAACATTTAAATTGCAAAGGTGAAAAAGAATTTGTATTTTCTCTCCGTCATATTCAATCTTGAAAAATACATATGAAAATATTTTTGTTGAATTGAGTCACAGAGTATTTTTAATTGTTTCTGTGACAGAAAACACCATGACCACATTGACTTTACAGATATTTTTCTCATATATAACATGTTAAAACAATTCTGATTTTATTCACAAACTCCATAATACATGCAAGAATAAAGACTTTAATTTTTTTTCATAGATAGTAGCCATGAGGTTGGTTTTCAGTGGTGGGGATGGGTGAAGGTAAACATGATTTTGTTGTTTAAAACACCCTGCAATTAAATCTTAGCTAATTAATTCAATACCGCCAAATGACAACTGAAATGACTTAAAAAGAAAAAATCATGGTAGTGATTGAGTAATGCAGCCACAACTTTATTTTGAATATCAAAGAATATATATGGGATGACAGCTGTCGTCAAATGCTCCCCTATCTAACCTGAGTCAACTTGAGAAAAAACTTAAACAAAATCCCAGTATCTTGATTTTTCAAGCTAAAGGTGAAGCCAAAAAACAAACAGGTTTGCAAAATATTCTGTGCACCAAACACCAAAAGTGTTCATGTACTTTCAAAAAACATTAATAGATCAATAGAACATCACATTGTGCATACATTTAATGAACTGAAGCTTAGATATACATCAGCCCTTAGCAGTCTTTAGCAATCAGCGTTATTTGTTGTTTCATCGAAGCAATTGGAATAAACTGAACTATCACACCAACAAAATAAACTGACTTAATTACATGAACTCTAAACTAAATGTATTATTGACATGTCATCACATAAAGAAGACAATATTCATTATTTGTTCTTTACATGGATGTCATTATTGTTATGCATAATTATTTTGTAATAAAAAATTGGTTAGTTAGAAACTAACTCATATTTAATTAGCAAATATGCATAATTCTTTTATTCTCAAAGAAAAATCTTTAGATTTATATTCAATCTTTCACAGTAATTACTACCAGTAAGCAGATCCTTTAGCTTTAAGAAATACATGTAAAGACTTTACATGAAGAAAAGGAGGATAATGTAAATAGTTTGTACAAATGTATGTAAAGTTGTCCTCTATAACATTTATTAAAATAACTCACTCGCTGACAGGCCCTTTTGCACACATGCTTGTACTCCTTTGCCTTAGATTCAGAGTGGTATCCTGCTCCTGAAAATAAGCAACAGAAAAACAGTTTATTAACACCAATTTCTTTAAACTAACTGGTAAAAGCTGATTAACATAACTGGTTTCTTAAAAGGGCATCCCATACTGGCTGAGACTTTCATAGATTAAGATGGGGATGTTCAGTATACTTGGAAAGACAAAGCTAGTAAGAAAACATCTCAACAATTTAGGAATAGCTTTTATCAACATGGTTACAAAGAGCATCTGGATTTTGTCATTATTGCAGACTAAGAGAGAATTCAGAGAAATTTCTGTCTACAAAGGATAAGGCTGAAACCAATAATGAGTAGCAGTTACCTACTGATCTTCAGGCAGTGTGGCATTACCAGATGCAATTGTGTTGTACAAACCACTGCAAGGGCTCAGCAGCGCCATCTTCAGTGAATGCTGTTCATCAGTAAATCTCGTCTAAGATTAACTAAACCAAAGTGTAAAAACCTCTGCTTGGTTGAAATTAATTCATTTAATTTGTATACCACTGAGTCCAATTCAGAGTCACAGTGAAGCTGGTGAGAGGCAGATTACACCATGGACCGTCGCCAGCCCAGTAACCGTGGACAAACAACCATTCGTGCTCACCATTATTCCTATTTTATGACCAACTAACCAAACATGAATGCCTTTGGATGGAGGGAGGAAGCCGAAGAAAACCCACAGGATCATAATTCAAAACCAAAATCTTTCCTAGTATGGCTTCATGCACATAGCATGTCAGGGTAGCACAAAAATCTGCACAGGCATCAGTGATGCTTAATGAGTATGCAGGTTTTGGAAAAACATATGCTGGTATTAAGATAATGTCTTTTTTCAGAGACGGCTTAATTCCTTACAACAGTGTTAAAACACATTCTGCATGTTATACTACACATGAGAAAAACATCCAGAGTTTAAGTACACTGCTCACTTAATAGTCTGGGATATTATGAACAAAAAAAAAAAAAAAAAAACCACATATAAAAGTAAAAACAAAGGAGGCTCCAAACTATAAGCAAATTAAATCTGCCATCAAGTAAGAATAATAGCATAGTTAGCTTTCTAAACTATAAGTTCCCAAACACAGTGTTGTTAAAACAAGCAGCGGTTAAACATAGTGCTGGCATGTCAGTGCCTATTTTTCCAATTGTCTTGCTTGCATCAAGTTCAAAATCATTTGATATTTTTCAGTAACAAATAACATCCAATTAACATAGTTTATTCTCTTTGTACAGTTTTTAATTGCATATTCAGCATAAGTTATTTGAAAATAATGCACTTTGTTTTGAGTTTCCATTTCAAATAGTGCAACTCTACTCATTTTTCAATCATATCACGTCGGAAGGAAATTTTCAGCTTATGTTTACTGAACTGATAATACTGGATGGTTCTGTTAATGCAGCAAAACACTAAACAAAACATTTTTCCTTTACTTTATTACCTTACCTGCATGCACTAAAACAAATCCACCAACACATTTTGACTTTTGACTTTTGCTTGAATCTTGGTTTTTGGGCCAAGAGTTGGTCAGGGTGGAAGAGGGTTGCAGCTCTTCAGCAGAATTCATTAGACTTTCCATAACCCCTGCATCACTCAACGAGCCTTTCACTGCCTAACAGACAGTAGTAAGAAAATCATTTTCCTGGCATACCTATGTCGGGAAAAGAAATAGTCATTTACAATTAGGCATTTCTATCCTCTCTGTTTATTACAGATGCTGCAAATGACACTACTGGTACCACACACACACACACAGAAACATAAACTTAATGTCTAAAATATGTCACGGTCGGCAGACAAGAAGTAGATAACTACCAACGTAAGTTTGCTTAATTACAGACACACACAATAAAGTTCATATTATGGATAACTTATAGGCAAATTAATAGCTTCTATTCTAACAGATAAGCTTAGGTAACTACCTGTATCATAGCTTTTATTACAGGGACTTTACAAACACGACCAGTGTTTGTTACTTTATGTTAAATGCCATTTTGATTAATAGAAAGTAAATATACAAAAAGTAAAGTACAAATAAGTTATTTAAAGTTTAGCTAGTTGTATTTTCGTTAGCCTGCTAGCTAAAAGCTTGCTAACACGAGAAGAAAATCCTCCCACCTTACAGTTCTCTCTCCTCATTTAACAGCGACAGAACTGCTTGCTAACTATCCCGCACCCTGACATGTGTCTAATGAACCTAAACTATAATTGCACTTGTACTTTGAATAAAAACAAACTTGACTGACATACACTTTCACTGCTCTGTGCTATCAGCGGCTAGGTAGCTATAGCATACACAAGTACTTCCTGGTTCAGAAACACGTTGCTAAGGAAGTGCGTTCAATGCCAAAACGACTACACGTGAAATTGTATCGTTACGTGAAAGAAAAAAAAACAAACAAAACAAAACAAAACACAAACACGACTGAAAACACGTCAAGTGTATTTTCCCCACTTCTAAAGTTCTTTTTCTTTTTTTTCTTTCTTTTCTTTTTTCTACAGATCAAACAGAGATATTTTTGTAGATAATTTACCTCACAATTATACAGAGGAACGGATGCAAACACCTTCAATGAAATTTGTATGATTTTTTTTCTTTAGATAAGTCAATATAATCTATCAAATATTAAAAAAAAAAAATAAAAAAAAATTAGGAAGACCTATAAGACCTAGTCAAAAAATATTTTTTTCTTAAAGGTATTAAAATTACAATGGAACAAAAGGGAATTACAAAGGTGCATAAAATGTCAGAATTATTATTATTATTATTATTATTATTATTATTATTATTATTATTATTATTGTTATTATATAATGAAAATAATACCCAATGTTTTCTTTAAATAAGAACAAAAGAAAGACAGACTAGCAACCTATAAACTACAATGAATTCTGAACAATATTTGGCTAAGTGTAGAGTCTGTGGTCATAATGGTGGTTTTAAGGAAATTCAACAACCTGCTTTAAAGCATCCCAGCACGTAATTGTCTCTAATATGAGACCTGGTGTCTGCATAGGTCATTATATTGTGTCTTCTTTGAACTCATCCCCTTCCTGGATCATCATTTGATAGAAAACCTTTGAGGAGTTTATAAATAAGAACCAATGCAACCTTCACATTAATTTGTTTAAGACAAAAACACAAAGCTACTCAGTAATTGGTGTAATGTTTCTTCTCTTATCAGGGCTGTGTTAAAGCTGCTGGTTCTGACAGTCAGAGTAAAGAAAGGGAAGATAAGGAAAGTTGAGGTTTCCCTATAGTGTCTGTTTCAAATGCAAAATTAAGATGCTGAGCCAAAGTGACCAATGGATTTCATTTTTATTCAACATAACAGCCTGATTTCCAGACACACAAATCACTGCTATTTATTCATTTATCCATGTTTTTCATTTTCTCTTTCTTTCATTCATTGCTGATAAATTATATTAAGGTCATTTAAGTAGGGGAAATACCACATTGAGTGAAACTAAAACAGAAATGACTGCAGTGATGAGGAAAGAAGAAAAAAAATTAAACGGCTTTTCACAATATATTATAATCAATCTGAGAAAATAGTATTTTGAGAACCAGCATAAGAACATAAAACTAACCAGAACTTTCCAAACAAAGCCAAAATTCCAAGATTATTCCACAGAAAACATGCTGTTTCAACAAATGCAATGTTAAATAATAAAGGAAAGGGAAAAAAAAGAACTGTTCTGAAATGTGTGTTTTCTGAATTTTGTTTTTAATATATTTACATAATATATATGTGTTGCTCAAACTTTTCTTCATTTCTATAAACAACTTTTTTAAATGTTGTTTTATATTTGGTCATTTTTAAATGTGTTTTGCACTGTGAGGCAGCCATGTTATTGTGATTTTAAAATGCTGGAAGCAGCTCAACCCTACCCATCTCTAATTTATTCCCATGCTGATTGCTTTAATCAAATTATATATGATTTCAATTTAATAACCTAAATTATTGTTTATGCGGGAAAACCCAAATTATGTCTAACTCAATACACTTGTACCATTCCCACGACTATAAAAGTCAGCCAAACATTTGATATTTTGTACGCTTGCTGGGAGAAAAAAGGACACTACATGGCGAAAGTAATATCTTATTTCTCCTTGTTTTCTGATTATATTTCACCAACTACTTTAAGTCTCTCTCTATCTCTGTGCATGTATGTGTATGCTAAGAAGCACTTTGTGATTATGGTCTTAATTTTTAAGAGTTCTATCACCATCACTGCAGAGAAGCTTGACAAATACCCAGAAAGTACAAATGGATAAATAAATCCTCACATGCTGTAATGAGCATACATATCCATTCTGTCACATAACCGAGATGTGAGGCAGTCAGATTGGACTGCACACTGTGTACTATAGTTTATGGAATGGTTAAGAACACCAAAACACTCATATAAGCTAAAAAAAAAAAAAAAAAAAAAAAAAGAAAAATTAACTTTATTTGAAATATCATTTGAGATGTCAAAATGTCACTATTTGTATATAAAAATGAAAATTTTATACTCTTAAATCAAAACTTAGATGCTAGCCCCTTCAAACAGCCATATAAAAGACATTAATTACTGTTCACACAATTGGGTCCTATTTTGCTTCAGGTAGGAAGCAGTTGAGATCCTCAGTATAGATTAAATATGTTGATCAACAAATTTGAGCCTGTTCTTTGACTTATCATGGTAGTGAACAGCTTTTTCATACAAATATTTGCTCCCAAAAATACATGATTTGTGTAAAAGTATAAGCTTAGGGAAGATGGGGGTCAATTATCTCAAAAACCGTCTGGCTTGGCTATGTTTCTTCTCACTTCATTGACAAATTAGGCCCCGAAAATACACCGAACCACTTTGTCTTCCTTATTTATGAAGATGCTAGCAGGTTTCATGGGTGTCCAGAAACAAATATCTTTATGTTTCTATTTCAAAAATCTGAATTTGATCTTATATCAGTGAGAGAAGTTGATTTTGGCTGAGTGTCTGCTCACAGTGGCGAACAGAATCCACCAAAAACCCATTTATCTGAAAAAAAAAAAAGCTTTGTATATGAGGCCAGATGTGTTCTTCCTCCCCAGTTAGCATTACAGACCACTGCTTCTGACAGGAGGACATTTTTCACTAAAAAGTGGAGCAAGCAAGTAAGAGAGATGAAAAAAATTTCTCATTTTTGTGCATCAAACAGAGGCTATGGGGACAAGTATGATTGTTAGAAAACCTTTTGAAAGTGAATTTTGGTCTAATATGGGACCTTTGATGCTTGGATGAGTTGTTGATGTCACTAAATAATAACTCGTACCTGATATACACCGTTACCCATCCCTCTCCTCATAGACATAGCAAATGTTGAAAGATATTCGACCTGTTTGAGACAAGAGGACCAGAATATTGTGCAGAGGGAATTATGAGAAACCACGTTGCACTCAGTAAAAGACACTATTTACCAATCCTGTTGGGTCAGTTTTCTGTTACTTTTGGGAAGATTTTCTGCAAACCAAATGCTAGTTTATTGGTTGAATCAATCCCAGTTGGAATATTTAATTGGACTTACCCTGTTTGAAGATTTATATCTATCCTTCTATTAAATCTCCTTTGTTTTTTCTTTTTGGCCTCCCAATAATTGTGCCTTAATGGCTGACGTTTTTAAAGTTTTAATGACAGAGTATCAACTTCAAGGAACAGTATATCATTAATGACAGCACAGGACCAATGCATCCATTAAGCAAACGTCACATATCCCCATCACTGACTGTCTAAATGGCTTTGCCAGTTTACTAAGGCAAAAGCTTCACAAAGACTGGAACAACGAAATCTTGTTAAACTATTCAATGTTTCTTTTGTGCTTCTCACTTTTCAACCTGTAGGATTTATTAGTCTCATAACTGCACATCTTCTTTCTCTTTAAGTACCAAATTTCCCAGCTTCCAGATAGGGCAGATCACTTAATCTGTCCCCGGAGGTCCACAAAAGTAGAAGTGCATTCATTTTTCTTGACATCTCCATTTCTCTTTAACTAGAACATTTTCAGCTTCTGAAGAGGGGCTTGCCGAAAGAAGTTGAGGCGCAGTACTTCAGTCATTATTTGCAGTGTTTGCTTTGGATCAAGTCAGGAGAGATGAAAGAGTGCTGTTGACCAATTAATGTAAAGAGGGGCTGGGGCCAGGGTGCATAGTGCTGAGGAGGGGGCCAACCAGCCTTCAGGGGGTGGCTTTTGTATTGCATGCCATCAAATCTCTGTGGAAACTTCTTCAAGCTGTTGTTAATGATATGTAGAGGGAAGCAGCCTGTTTGATTTTAAAAGATGCGCTCTCTATTATGACCCCATAGACTGCAAAAATGTGATTCATCCAATGCCTCCTCTGCTTTTTCTCGACAGACTCACACTTGCACTGGGGGAGTCAAACATTAACTAGAGGAAATCTTGGAAGAAAAAAAATCCAAAACAATTGCACCTTTAATGGGTAGATTGAGTACAAAGAAATAAACACATTAATTGAGTCAACAGATTGTGATATATCACATTATTTTGCATTATCTTAGGTCTAAAGGACAAAAATATTGGTCAATATCTACCCAGTGTCTTGCTGGGTAAACATCCTGGATAATTTAGACGATGGTATTTTTCTTTTCTAATTTGTTCTTAAAACATTCTTTTCAGACCTCTAGCAGGGAGGGTGTGTGCTTGAAAGAGCAATGGTAGCATTTTTACAGTCAAAGGGAGCTGTTTTCTTTCTTTCTTTTTTTTAAAACTTATTTTAGAACAAAGTAAAAGTTTGAAGAGATTCTCAACTTAAGACTTTTGTTTCAGAGGCGGGCATGATCAAAGTTTACAACACAACAGGGTTTTTGTTCTTTTGTGTTGGAAGCAAGGAAATGCATAGTAACAGATCAACATTGTATGAGCATAAAACCTTTAACAATCTGGAGCGGTTTTACTGCATGTCTGCTTTGTGACATCTGAACATCAATCCACTCCAAATCCATTCAACTTGAGTTCAACCAGCGATCAAGAAGGAATTCCTGCTGCTTTGAGCAGGCAGGGAGGAGGCACGCTCTGCTGCGAGGAGACACGCTGGATGGGGGTTTTATTAAATGAAGTAAAATAAACAGAGGGAGTAGTTGCTTCATATTTTGCCAAAGCTGGAACCCACAAGAATTCTGCAGGAAAAGAATCCTCACAGTGTGGTACTTTTTTAATTCAACCTCAAACTTGTTCTGAGGATGTAGACTAAACAGAGTACAAGTCGGTAAACCACCATGTTCTCCTGAGTATATGAGAGTGTACTCTCATGCTAAACTGTACTTAACAGTTGAATAACTAACCTCGAACAAGTCAGGTACCAAATACACATATAAGACATTTATGAGCAGGGAATTTATGGATGAAACATTTATTAAAGCAGCTGGAGATACTGTGGGGAATTAGATGACTACTGAAGCAGTAAAACTGTAATGCTGCACGCTTTTTTTTAAAATAAATAATAGTTGACAAGTTGCCTGTGTGTTCTGCATCCCAGATCTTCATGAGTAACATTAAAAATATTGTCACTATTTTCATGGTTTACATGTATTTACATGGTTATTATGAAATTTCCAAAAAGTTGGAATGCTGTGTGAAATGTAAAAATAGAACACAATGTTATGCAAATAACATACACACATATTTTATTTTCCAGCAAAGCACAAATCATAGATGTTGAAATTGAGATTTTTGTTTTTACCATTTAATGAACCGTTTATGCTCATTTTGAATTTGAGACAATGTTTCTCAAAAAAAAAAAAAAAAAAAAGAAAGAAAAAAAACACGGAACAAGACAACAAAAGATTGGAAAATTGGAAATCAAAACACCTGGAAGACCATGTGACAACTAGTTATGTTAACTGGCAACAGGTTAGTAACATGCCTGGCTATAAAATGGACATTTCAGAAAACCTCTCTAATGTAAGGATGGACAGAGACTCATCAATTTTTGACAAACTAAGTCAGAAAATTGTGGAACAATTTCAGAAAAATGTTCCTCAATGTACAATTGTAAACACTTTGAAATTCCATCATTTACAGAGTAAAAACTTACTGAAAGATTTAGAGAATCAGGAGGAATCTCTGGCATGAAACAAGGCCAAAAAAAACCCAAAACTGAACGCTGATGATCTTCATCAGGCAGCACTGCATCAAAAATAGGCACGATTATCTACTGCTTGGGCTCAGGAACACTTATAGACATGGCTGTGAACATGATTTGCTGTGCTATCCACAAATGCGGCTTAAAACTCATACAAAGAAGAAGAAATATGTGACATGATCAACAAATGCTGCAGTCCTCTCTTGGCCAAAGCTGGTTTAAAATGGAAAGTGAAAAAATCCTTCAGTGATCAGATGAATAATAATTTGAAAGGTTCTTTTGGAAACCATGATGATGACATGTCCTGTGCGCTGAAGAAGAGAGGGACCATCTAGCTTGTTATAAGCAGACAGTTCAAAAAGCCTAAATCTCTGATGGTGTGGGGTTGCATTCATACCTATAGAGTGGGGCAACTTCCATTCCATCTGCAGGCTCCATCAACGCTGAAAGGTACAGCAAGACAATGCTAAACCCCTACAGCATCCGCCACAACAGCATGGCTTCTAAAGGAAAAGAGACTGAGAGCTGAACTGACCTACCTGAAGTGCAGAGCTTTCATCAACAAAAAGCTTTTGGGACATCATGAAACGGGAAATATGGCTACAAACTTCCAGGACTGTTTAGCATCTAGAATCCTGCATTAGACAAGAATGGGACATCAGTCATCTCCTGAAACTCCAAATTGTCTACTTGTTTCACAGAACGTTACAGAGAGTTGTATAAAGAAGAAAGGATTTAAACCATGGTAAACATCAACCTGTTCCAACTTTTTTCAGATGTGTCACCATCACATTCAAAATATGCAAATATTTTCCATTATATAGTAAAATGTTTAACATTTCCATATCATCGATATTTTTCACTTTCTCTCTGATTGCAGTTTCCTTCAGGAAAGAATAAAGTTTTTTTTATTTCATGATATATTTTATCTATGCATGTGCTTATGAGATTTGGAAATCACAGTATGGTGTTCTGATTTTATTTAAAGTTTATGCAGCATCCCATTTCTTTTTCAATAAAAGTTCTACTTTACTGCAAAGATTTTGGGACTGTATTGTTTAAGGACAAGTTAGTCTTTCCAGATGACTCAAAAATCTCTCCTGCCATGTGTTTTATGTTTTTCATCTAGGATACTTAAGTTATTCATATTCAAGTGTATATTTAACAGAAACAAGCAAGTCTTAGAGTTTTTGGCAAGTGTGTTGAAGAAGTGGAAACTCAACATTTTAAAACTGGGTACAGATTTGTGTAAAACTATATCTGTGTACAAAAGAATAAATTCTACATAGTTCATGTACATTTCAGGCTCTTTTTGATTAAGTCGATCGTCACATTTGCGAAACAGATGAGCGTAATGTATGACAGGTCACTGGACTGTATGGGCTGTAAACTGAGAAGTTTGGAAAAACTACCACACTATGTTGTATTTTCATGGTCAGTGTAGGCGAAAGACGGACGCGGGGATTACAGAACCATTCTACCTCTAACGAAATATTTTAGATGGTACAATCACACTTCTATGTGGAAGACAAATTGTTTTTGGTTGAATTTCTTCTATTTATTCAATAGACATTGTCCTAAACTTTATCCGCAGATGCCAGTAAGAGACGTTTGCCTACAACATTCCTTTTTGTTCTTCACATCATCTGAAAAATTTGTTAAGTATAGTAGTCTCAGCAAACTTGCCTCAAGGGTCTTATGCATATTAGAGATGCTTTAAGTTAAAGTTTTTGACTGAATATCTCACAGAAATACATGTATTTTGTTTGTGTAAACTCAATTTTTTTTTTACCAGACATAGATGTTATTATAATACACAGCCTTAGTAAAATACACGATTGTGTAATGTCTTTAAAGAAAGCAGCCCAAACAGTCTAAAAAATGATAAATGTGCTTATGATATTGACATAAGAACACATATAATTGCTTAACTTTGGAACTATTATTCCAAGCGCTTCAGGGCTCATTTTATGTCTGGGATAATTTTGTGCATTTCTGAGCAGATAATTGCATTATGTTGCTATTACCATAAGTGGGGAATGAAAGACATGCATATCAAGCAAACAGCTTAAATGAGGCAATGTTCTGGCTAGTCACTTGTAGGTACAACTATTGACTTAATCTCCTTGTAACCATGACAGTAACAACAGCCTACGCAAACTTACACAAATAGATCCTCCTCTGTCTGGAGTATACAGATTGCCCTGCAGAATCAAGCTCACTGAAGCCGGCAAGCCAAGTTTTTCTTTTCTTTTTTTTTTTTCTGCAGTGGCTCTCATGAAGACTTTACATTGTCTTCCTTGTCCTTGACTGAAAAATGACTAGGACACAAGGATTAAACAATTGCAAAATATACTTAATGAAACTGGAAAGCTGCATATAATTATGTGAAATTATGCTGAATTAGGACAAAAACTAGCAACACAGGTGACTGATTACTGTAGTCAGCTGTTTTGTAACAGTGACCCTATCATAGAAAACAAGAAATGACTTTGAAAGCAGTTGAAAACAAAAGCCCCAAAACAACATCTGAAAGCTGTTTAGTTTGAGCTGATTCAGTTGTGTGAAATGAAAGACAGAACAGTAATAATCACTTGTAATTATTAGTAACATTTGTGTAGTAATAAATTCAAAGGGATCTTCTACTGATTATCTGGGGGTGGGTTGGAGGGGCAGTAGTTTAAGCATAAAGCCCAAATTTCCATTTCCACGAAGGCTTATTCCATCTCTTCCAGGGGAATCCTAACTGGTTCCCAGACCAGGTGGGAGACATGGTTCACCCAATTCATCCTGGATGTTTGTTAAAGGATTTTAAATTTAGCACTCAGGTTGAAATCCAGAATCACTTTTAATGTAGAGTAAACCACAGCTTAAAGTGCTAAAAGACTGACATCTAGTGGTTTGATGGGACCAGTACAAAAGAAAAAAGGCAAAGGCCTTTTCATTCAAATCATATGTGAAAAGGGGGGGGGGGGGATGTACATAACCCCCCCCCCCCCTTTTCACAAAAATATGATGATTTAGGTGATTTACTGCTGTTTTGAATAGAAAAGTAACTGGTTCAAAATTACTTATTTTCATATTATTCACCATCTTGGAAACCAGTTTGAGTAAGCTATTGTGGAAACTAAATAATTTCACATGGGTGAATTACTCATTTCTGGGCCAGATGTGAGACATGTTTACTTTGTGTTTATATCCTCATTTAAAAAAAACAAAAAAAAAAACAAACGAAAAACAAAACAAAACAAAAAAAAAAAAAAAGCAGCAGCTCAGTGTGACCATTTTTAATTTGCCTGTATAGGGAATAGTTTTCACTGTAACTTTTAGATTCAAAGTGAACCACAGCATGCTGGTTTGATGTTAATGTATTCATTGAAAAATTTACCTTCAGATACTGGCTATATTTCAGTAAGAAAAAATTGGATGGGATTTATTGTAGCTACAGCTTGGATGAAAGAAATTTTCCACTCTCAGATAATGTCAGCAGTTTTAGGAGCAGATGGGTCTGGACCAGAGCAGTGCTAACATAACAGATGACAGACGGTGGTCTCTGGAACCAGCCTCTCACATATGACAGCCTGACTTGGTTTGATCTGGTCTATCCTGTGAGACACTGTCCTCTGCCATTTGGGATATGAAGCTTCTATATCCATTCACTATAATGAATAAAAATCATAGCTCTGAGAAGAAACCCTTACCTATATTATCCTAAATGATTTCATTTCTGAAATTAACTTGTTTAATTATAATTTTTCAATTGACTAATCACTTAATGTCGTTTTGGTTCAAATTTATGGAAATATTTCATATTCTGCCAGTATGTGAAAGTGAAAGCTTTAGATGTTTTCAGCTACATGACAAACAACGTGTACTTTATAATTGCATGTACTGACCTGCAAATTATGACAAAGTATTTTACTTAAACACTACTTTTATTTTAGACTAAGAGGGTTACTTATTTAATTGTGATTTTAATCATGTTGAACTATGTGACTCGTACTCGAGTTGCCCGGTTAACACGCCTACAGTCTCACACGACAGGAGGACGATCATGAACTGCCGGAAAACAACCTACCTTCACTCCTCTCTGTGTGACCCCTCTCTAGATTGACTCAAAATCCTGACCAATCATACGCTCACTTCCTTGTTTCAGCGAGCCAATCGTCTGGCTAGGATTTGTACACATAATTTACGGTGCAATCACGGTAGGTTGAACCAACTGAGCTCCATAGAAATTTTGACAGCTTCACAGGTGAGACAACCGTCCAGAGGCTGTTTCGCTTTACGTTTCTGTTTCTTTTCCCCCCGAACCCCCATTCACTGTGAGCCTGGGGTTGCCACAGTCAAAAAACAGCCATCCGAAGTCTGATCACTCCGGCAGCATGAGCAAAAAGAAAAAGGATTGGAGGACTGAAAAAGGTAAGGGTTGTTTTGGGGTGGAATGAGGCTATCATCCTCTCAGTGGCAGACAGCATGAATTCTGAGCATGCTAGAAGATTGACAGACACTTTGACTGTTTTCTGCACATATCTCTGATGCTACATATTTTTCTAGACTGTTTGGCAGTGCCATGCGGTGGCAGCTGCAAATGTTACGCGTCGCGCCTCTGTAGGAATGCCGTAATATACGCTTGACATTCGCAGCTCTGTTCACTTGGAGCGTGTTCCCTGTTCGTTAGCTCACATTGGCCGTACTCACAGAGGTTCCCAGGAGCTTGCTGTACCTGTCCGGGCACTTGTTTTCCCACCTGTATGATACGCCAACAGTTTCTGTGCGAGTTGGAAATAGCTTTCTGCAACTAAGCTGCAGCCTGTTTTACACCTCCGCTGCACAAAGACTCGTCACATCTCCCAGAAAACATGACTACTTTTAATTAACAGCGATATAAGCTGAAATAATGGTCTTTATTGAGTAAAAGTGCAATATTATGAGAATTTAATTTTGTGCGTTTAGTCTCAGACACCCAGTACAAGGACCTGTTGACTGTTAAACAGCTAGAAAAATTCAAATTGTTTTTTTTTTAATTTTTTATTTTATTTTATTTTTTTTAAATCTACTGTCCTCTTCACACACATATATACACAGGAGCCTTTTATCTTTTTTATGGAGACCCCCACCTTTTCTTGGGTTTAGTCATAACAGTTACAGCACAGGTGTAATAAATCACACTAAATAGTAATGCATATATTCTCTTATGAGTCTTTGAAACAAGAAAACACCAAACTGAATGCAGCCACCGTTAAAGATATTTTTCACACCTGTGCTTTGCACCTTTAAGACAGTATATCTGTTGTCTTCAAAAGTAAATGTGTATGTATGAATGTATGCATGCATGTATGTATGTAAACTGTTTTCATCACTATGTTACATTCCTGTTGCTCTCTGACTGTCTTTGAAATGACTCCACTGCTTCTAACCCATTATTGTTAATATATTTAGTCAGTTATTTAGGTTTTCTCCCATCTTAAAGCAATTATGACAGATTCTTTTGGGGTGCTGGTGGGAATATTTCAATGGTTATTAAAGTTAACTTCGCCAAGATTATTATTAGTTTATTTCAGACGCTCAGTGTGTGCAGGTTGCAGCACTGGGCAAACATCAAAGTAAATCGGATTTGATATTCTGAACAGGCAGTTTATCGCTCTAGGTGCAATTGGTTTAAGAGAAGATCAAGGTAAATCAAAATGTGAAAGATATTCTTAAACTTGAAGAATTTAAATGGTTATATTTCTGTTGTGGGCTGCACGGTGGAGCAGTGGTTAGCACTGTGGCCTCACAGCAAGAAGGTCGCTGGTTCGATCCTTGGCTGGTTTGGTCAGTGGCCTTTCTGTGTGGAGTTTGCGTGTTCTCCCCGTGTATGCGTGGGTTCTCTCCGGGTACTCCGGCTTCCTCCCACCATCCAAAGACATGCATGATAGGTTAATTGGTCACTCTAAATTGCCCCTAGGAGTGAGTGTGAGCGTGAGTGTGGTTGTTCATCTCTCTGTGTGTGGCCCTGCGATGGACTGGCGAGCTGTCCAGGGTGTACCCTGCCTGTCGCCCAAAGCCGGCTGGGATAGGCTCCAGCTTCCCCGCGACCCTGAATTGGAATAAGCGGTTCGGAAAATGAATGAATGAATATTTCTGTTGTGGGTTCAGCCTTGATCTGGTCTGTAGACTGGGTGTTCGTAGACTTGGCAACACCAAAGTTAGTATTATAAGTAATTGATATTTGTTTAATCATAGGTTTTTATTAATTATTTTGAAGTTATAACATGAATGCAGACCATTCTGAGACTGGAGAAGTAAAAAACTAGATGTAAGAAGGAGCCAGTGGAGAGATGCTAATAGTGGAGAAATATATCTCCCGCTAGTTCTAATCAGAACTCTCGGTGCAGCATTTTGGATCAGCTGGAGACTTTTCATTTAACCACATGTTTTGGGACAGGAAGTACTTTTTCTTTATTTTTTTCCTTTTTAGTTTATTAACTACCTTTAATGGTTTAAGGATGTCTGCAGAATTACTGACGGACCATCCCATTTTGGACTCAGAAAATATTGGAAATTTGAGCCGGCGCTTTGAGCATGTCCTTCCAGCATAAATTAGATTTCAAGCCAATCCCCTTCTCATGGTAGCTAAACTGAGCTTTGGAAATTTTCACTTACTAACAGTTCAGCATCGGGATGGAGCACTTTAATGTAGACCAGGGAGCTTAGCTGCGTTCAATTCCCTTTTTGTATTCATTCATGTAGAATAAAAGCAGCTTTGGTAATAACAGAAGGGGGCAAGTGGGAGAAAAGTGGGAAAATACATCAGGGGTACAATAGATATCCCACATTACAGTAATGCCTATAATTCAAGCCTGACTTACTCTGAGATGTTTCAATTGGATGACTTCTGGAATCTTGCATTTCCTACTAAAATGGGATCTGGCCTTACTTTTATGAGAGGAAGGTCTCATAACTCAAAGCTCATTTGAGGAAACTTGTCAGTTTCTATCACATGTATGATCGGGGGTGGGGGTGGAGGTCCATTTAAACGGTTTTACAGAGATATTTTTTGAAGGTCTGTGGGAAAATTGCATTTATCTGAAAATGATTTCACATTGAAGTGCCTGATTAGGAACTAGTCCGATGCTGTCTCATGAAATAGTTGCAAGGGGAACCTATTTTACACCATGTATCCAAGAATACCACAGCTTTGTGACGTAAGCATGGAGTTTGTATTGGTTCATAGGAATCTCTTAATAAAACCCTCAAAGTTCTTGAACACAGATCAGAAGGAGTTTAAATGGAGTTAGCATTGATGGCTTTTCATGTAAAAAAATACAGCAAAGCCAATTGTTTGTTCGGCTCATCACGCAATCATTTATACCAACTTTTTACTGTCCAGCACTCAAACTGACCTCAGCTCCAACTCCCTGCAAAAGACACATCCTGCAGTGTAGCTTTTTTTTTTAAGACACCTGCAGGTTCTGGCTTACAGTCTGTTAATAAATCCTACATGTGTCTTTTGGACTGTCAGTAGAACCCATTGCATTCCCAGAGAACTGAAAAAATGCATGCTTTAACCTAGTTTAGGCAAAATGGTGTCTTGATTCTGTGGTTCTGCTTCATCCAGTCCCGACAACAACTAAGTAGACATCAACAATTATTATTTACAAAGAGGTACTGAGAAGCCAAATCAGTCAGTTGTGTGAGATTTACATCATTCTCTGTAATGCTGTGTGTGTTTAGCTGAGAATTTAGTCCCAGGACTTGGATTGCAAGAAGCTGCTCTAAACCAGTGGTCACCAACTCCAGCCCTTGTGTTTCCCTGCTCCAACACACCTGGCTTCCAGTAAATGGATCCAGCAACCTATGAAGTTTGCACAATGAATTATCAGGTGTGTCGGAACAGAGATACATGGAAAACCTGCAGGATTGTGGCCCTCGAGGATTGGAGCTGGTCACCTCAGCTCTAAACCAAGGGTCACCAACTCCGGTCCTTGAGGACTCCCATCCTGCAGGCTTTAGTGTTCCTTTGGTACAATGCACCTGAGCAAAATCAGTGGCTCATTAACAGGCAGGTGCAGAAGATGAGTGTGTTGTATCAGGGAAACCTGCAAGTCGGTAGCTCTCGAGGACCGCCATTGGTGACCCCTGCACTAAACTCATTGCAATAGGGCTAAAAGTCCCTACTTGGTTTAGAGATGCCTACTGAACAAACTTTCAGAGTCCTGTTGCATTAAGCCAGGGGTGCCCAAGTCTGGTCCTCGAGATCTACCATCCTGCTGTTTTTAGGTGCAACCATTCTCCAACACACCTGAATCAAATAAGTGGCTCGTTAGCAGGCCTCTGCAGAGCTGAATGACATGCAGAAGAGGAATTCAGCTATTTGACCCAGCTGTGTTGGACATGGGTTGCATCTGGGTTGCAGGATGGTAGATCTCGAGGACTGGACTTGGGCACCCCTGCATTAAGCAGAATCACTTTATTCTGAATGATTTATTTGGTTAAAGAATACCATTTTGTAGAATGGTTGGAAAGGTGGACCAAGAGGCTGGATGACCCAGGTTCATGTCCCTCGGTTGATGACAGAGGTGGACCACTGTTGGCCCTGTGCAAGACCTTTAACCCCCTGAAATATGACACCCCACTTCTCTCTAGTAAATGTAAAAATGGGTTATCTATGCATTTTAGCAGACTGGATTACTGTAACTGTCTTTTAACAGAGCTTCCTAAAAAGAGCATTAAACATCTGCAGCTCATCTAGAACGCTGTAGCTAGAGCTACATCTGAACACATCACACCCATTTAAAAATCTTTACACTGGCTTCTAGTCAATCACAGGATAGATTTCAAAACCCTGCTGATTGTTTATAAATCCCTTAATGGTTTAGGACCAGAATATATCTGTGATATGTTCAGAGAATATAAACCAAGCAGAGCTCTTTGATCCAAAGACTCTGGTCAATTAGTCCAGACCAGAGTCCAGACGAAACATGGCGAAGCAGCATTTAGCTGTTCTGCTGCAAACAGGTGGACAAACTGCCAGTGGAGATTAAACTCTCACCAAATGTAGAAACTTTAAATCCAGGTTAAAAACATATCTTTTCTCATGCGCCTACGCATAACATCTGCACAATAACTTTAACCAATTCTGCTTTTAATTATTTTAATACAATTTACGATTTTATTGTGATTTTGCTATTTGTGTTTTCTTTTATGCTTTTTTTGTTTGTTTTTACACCATCTGTAAAGCTTTCAATGTTTCATGTAAAGCACATCAAATTTTCTTGTACATGAAAGGTGCTATACAGATAAACTTGCCTTGCTTTGCCTAAAGTGCATAGGCTAATTTTCAGGATGCAAAAAGTATTTATCACTGTTGCTATTTTATTTTCTTTTATTAGTAAATACACTGCTAAAAAAAAAATAAAGGTAACACTTTAACAACACAATGTAACTCCAAGTCAACCACACTTGTGTGAAATCGAACTGTCCACTCAGGAAACAACACTGATTGACAATCAATTTCACATGCCGTTGTGCAAATGGAATAGACAACAGTTGGAAATTCTAGGCAATTGGCTAGACACACCCAATGAAGGTGTGGTTCTACAGGTGGTGACCACAGACCACTTCTCAGTTCCGATGCTTTCTGGCTGATGTTTTAGTCACTTTTGAATGCTGGCGGTGCTTTCACTCTAGTTGTAGCATGAGACGGAGTCTACAACCCACACAAGTGGCTCAGGTAGTGCAGCTCATCCAGGGTGGTACATCAATGAAAGCTGTGGCAAGAAGGTTTGCTGTGTCTGTCAGCGTCGTGTCCATAGCATGGAGGCCTCTACCAGGAGACAGGCCAGTACATTACAGCACATGTGACAGATGTGACAGAGTCTGGGGATGGCATGGAGAACGTTCTGCTGCCTGCAACATCCTCCTGCATGACCGGTTTGGCAGTTGGTCAGTAATGGTGTGTGGGGGGGGGGCATTTCTTTGGAGGGCAGCACAGCCCTCCATGTTCTCACCAGAGGTAGCCTGACTGCCATTAGGTACCGAGATGAGATCCTCAGACCTCTTGTGAGACCATATGCTGGTGTGGTTGGCCTTGGGTTCCTTCTAATGCAAGACAATGCTAGACCTCATGTGGCTGGAGTGTTTCAGCAGTTCCTGCAAAACGAAGGCATTGATGTTATGGACTGGCCCGCCCGTTCCCCAGACCTGATTCCAATGAGCACATCTGGAACATCATGTCTCGCTCCATCCACCAATGCCTAGTTGCACCACAGATTGTCCAGGAGTTCGCGGATGCTTTAGTCCAGGTCTGGGAGGAGATCCCTCAGGAGAACATCCGCCGCCTCATCAGGAGCATGCCCAGGCGTTGTAGGGAGGTCATACAGGCGTGGAGGCCACACACACTACTGAACCTCATTTTAAGTTAAGTGAAAGTTACATCAAAGTTGGATCAGCCTGTAGTGTGTTTTTCCACTTTAATTTTGAGGATAACTCCAAATCCAGACCTCCATGGGTTGATACATTTGATTTTCATTGATCATTTTTGTGTGATTTTGTTGTCAGCACATTCAACGATGGAAAGAACAAAGTATTTAATAAAAATATTTTATTCATTCAGATCTATGTGTTACTTTAGTGTTCCCTTTAATTTTTTTTGAGCAGTGTATGATAATAAAAAAAAAAAAAAAAAAGATGGACTGGTACAGGATCAGTCATGAACAGGACGTGCCTGATACTGGCAGTATCACTAGAGTAGTTTTGTAGGAGTACAGTAATGAAAGAAACCACAGTTTAACTGAAATGTGTAGCCAACTGTTGAAATAAGTGGGGGGTATTTAAAGTAAGGAAAGGGTAAAGGGAGACAACTTTGGTATGACATGAAGAGAAGGAAAGGGTGTTCTATAACAACAGCTGGATTAAAACATTTGTACCTTTAAGTGAAATAAATGTTCTACTTAAAACTATCTGTTGTATTTCTTTCTTTTTAATTAATGGATCTCGTTATTCATTAGAAGATGAAGATTTTTCTCAGATGTTTGTGTTTGCTTTTTTCTACAGAGAGACTACTCCGTCTAGATCGGGAGGAGAGGCGCAAAGATTATCGTCGCCAAGACTTTATACCTCTGGACAAGATTCCCACCTGGAGAGAAGAAAATATATGTAAGTCTAATAATTATTTTAGAAATTGAATGTCTTTTGAGTCATGATAGTAATGCATCATTGTCTTGAACATAATTGAAGGTTTGACACATGCCAGGCATAAGGAAGAAATTCTTTATCTTAGAATATTTAATAAAAAAAAAAAAAAAATATATATATAAAGATACTACCCAGTATCAAAATATGACTTGTGCCTCGATACCATGTTTCAGATCAAAGGTAGATCACAGAAACAAGATCTAACATTGCTGCTGATGATCGACTGTAACGCTACACACAGAAAAATAGCTATGTTGGTAATCCCACATACCGGGTGTGTCATCAAATCGGGTAAAAAAGTTGGCATATAACCTCTTTAAAAACTTAAAGTGGTGCTATCGTGGTATTTCGAGTTTTCTGAGCTCTCCACGGTGTTACAGTGTTGAATCCTCATCAGAAATTTGAACGGCACTGTTTTTTTATCACCTAAACGCATGTTTGAGTTTGAGTTTGAGTTCCAGCACTCTCTCCATTCGGTTTCCATGGCGACGAAAAACGCGTTGTCGTTTTAGAGAGTTTTTTTCTACTTCGAAATCCTTGTGACGTCCCAGGGGATAAGGTTCGGTGATTGGTTACCTTCTACTGGTTAACAAGGGCATGTACAAATACATCAGGCGGGTGGAAAACGTCGGATGAAGTTATTTCCAACGATGGCTGGTGAGTTTACCAAAGAGAGACATCCTGCTGCATTCCTTGCTGTGGGTTGCTGTTTTCCACTTCGTTTTCAGGGTCTGATTCAGGTTCCAACATGTAGGGCTGTATGCTATGTGCTGACATTGTATTTTATTTTATTTTTTTTATTGAGTTCATATGAGCCTAATCTTTCTGTTTATGAGATGTTACAATGACGGCGAAAGCAATTGTAGTGCGCGCTCCCGATGTGACGGGAGGCGGAGCTTAATGCGGAAGAGTCTCAATCCACTCGTTTTGCCCACAGGCTGATCTGACAGTCTACGGAGAGGGTCGGTCTGAAGTAAATAAAGCGATTTGTGGCAATAACTCGATCAATCCCAGCCCTTCTGGGCTTAGAAATAAAAATAAATTAGCCTGAAATACACATAATAGTTCCACTTTAATCGTTTTAGTTGGTCAGTCTAAAAAGACCACAACTAGTGTGATAAGTGAGGATTTTTCTCTCTGTCGTTAACATGGAAACAGCAAAAAGCTGCCACTAGTTAACCTGTGTAGTCTTAAAGACACACTACAGAGCTTTTACCATTTTCCCCGCTATACACCACTGTCAACTATGGCATCCTGACCTGTTAGCTCTCTCCAGCCAGCAAAAGACAATCTTACGATGACACGTTATGTCCCTTTCTCTCTTTCAATCTTCTTGCATTTCTTTGCTGAATCGGCGACGTTTTGTGTTCAAAACAGCCAATGTGTTTTCTAGCATGAAGCAAAACTCTGCTGCAATGACATGATGTTTCTCAGATGAAACTTCACGTGGTTCGTTTGTATAATGCTTGTAAATTAAAAAGGCGAGAGAGAGATTCTGATTGGTCAGTGATCAAACTGCGCTTCCGTGCCTTAAAGGGCCCTTTTCTAATTAGATTTTTTTTCTATTACAAAATGAAAACAAATTAAATAGAAACTGACAGATTAACTGGAAGATAACTGCAGACTTCTAAACAAAAATAAAATTATGAAAATAAATATGGTGGAAAAAGTTACCTTATGTGCAATTTTCACCTAAAGCCTACAAAGGTATTTTATTGTACTGTACTTTTTTTTTTTTTTTTTTTTTTTTTTTTTTTTTTTTTTTTAAATGCAACATCTTGTTTATTTTTTGTGGTTTAATCTTTATTTCAGTATTCAGTCCATCTTTACATTGATTTTACTTTAATATGACCAGGAGGTGGCACCACCTTGTTCAGTTACTTTATTATCACATGCAAAAGTTGAATGAATCAAGAAGGAACAACTAAAAGTGGTTTTCATGAAGTTATAAGTCGAGTTCAGCTCCGATCTTCAGTAAAATACTCAGTGCACTTCACAAACAGCCCACATTGAGAAGTTGATTAAAGCAATAATGAAACAAGTTTCTTTCCTTGAACGGCTCTATTCCCTCCTTGAGATAAACAAGTGCAGGAAATTTTAACTGCACTGATATGACTAGTCACACCAGTGCAATTTAACCAATACATTTCCTTACTAGTTTACTGGTGGGAGATTTCCAAAGTTTTATCTGCTCTAGTGCAGCAAGTGCAACAAGTCGCACTAGTGTTACTTGCACACAAGTGTGAACAGTGGTTTTTGGGGTTCTGCTACACCCCTAATTATTACTGTCAAACTATTCATAAAGGATTTGGTTTTTGTGATGCATGCTGCTCTCACAGCTACACTCCCCGAGAATACACCTTCTCAGTTCACCAAATTTATTCCAAGTTGAGTTTCTATTTAGTTGGCAGCTCTCTGATAAGCATTATTTCAATAAAATCCACCCAGTCACTATCAGCACACCGTTTTCTTTCAGTTTGGGGACTTAGAAAGTCACACCAACAGCTAGAAACTTGAGATTTGATACATAATTACTTAAAGAAACTGACTTTGTTTCTTTAAAAAAAAAACAGTGATATATTTTCACAAATAATGGCTTTCCAGGAACATCAGTAAGTGTTGTGTGAGAAGCAGGAATAAGCAATAGTGGGAGACAAAATGATCTATTATTCATCTTGTAATAAAGAGAAGGCAAAATAATGAGCATTAGTTTGAAATTGAAATCAAATTACTCATGGCAGCTTGTGCTGTTGCCTCCTCAGATTAACTCAGATTGATTAGGAAAAAAAAGTTTAAGCAAGAATTAAATGAAGTAGTTGATTTGAATTTTTTTTTTAACACAGTGTGTTAGATTACCACAAAATATGAAGTCCACTAACAATAGTCTCCTGTTAAAGCCAGACAAAAAACCCACTTTACCATCCATCTCTCGTCCAATATCACCCGTAAATGTAGATCTCAAAATAATCTGCAAAGCTTTTTCTCGACTATTAGACCTGATAACCTCTTCCATCATACGTCCTGACCAGTCGGTTTCATAAAGGGACAAATTCATATGATGAACTACTCCACCATTAAAAATGAGGAGAAATTAGTATTTTCTTTGAATGCAAAAAAAAAAAAAAAAAAAAACAAAACAAACAAAACTTGACACAGGGTAAATTGGTCATTTTTTATTCGCAACTTTACACAAAATTTGGATTTGGATCACCATTGATGAACTGGATAAGGCCTATCAAACATCATAATTATTTGAAAACATTTTTACCTTCAATCTGACAGCTTGGTGGGAACTCCTTCAAATAGCAAAGTCTGCACTCTTCCCATGTAAGTTTACACCCATCTAGAACAATCCTGACATCCTGCAAAATAAATAAAATCCTGATCAAAAAAGGAATAAAGCCCTTGGAGGATATCATTTTAAGCACAGCATTAATATCATTTGACATAAGCCTGTTAGTTACTCTGTGAGAACATTTTCCTTCAATAAACAAAATGAGGTTATTTTGGTGTCTCGTTTGTGTTTGGATGTAACTTGCTACTGGTTCTCAATGCATCAGCTGAGCAGAAATACCTTCTTGTTGACTCTGTCTGGTGGTGGTGAGGAGGTCCTTGGTGTTGCCTGACTTGGGCATTGGGGTGGGAGCTGGCCCATGTTGAATGGCTGTCTTTGAGGACCTATTCTCCTGAGCCTGCGGGGTGGGCTGCTCTTTGGGTTCTGGGTTCTCTGGCCTGTCCACTTCTGGCGGTCACCATCTGGAATGGCTGGTGACTGCTGTTTCTGGCCTCCTCTTGGATCTGTTTCATGGCCACAGGGCACTTTGACTGGAGCATTCATATGACGCCTGCCGAGCCAATACATAATCGTCTCTGAGGTAGGCTAGCTGGGGTGTGATCTCTGGAGGCTGGCGACCCTGGGTCCCAGGGCCACCCTGGTCTGCCTCTGATCTTTCCAGTGACTGAGTTGTATTTGTATGATCGCTGATCACATTTTGCCCCAACTTTTCTTATATGCATGCTGAAACCGTTACTGTGTTGTATTGCAGGTTTTATTACTGAAGCAAGGCATGTTTGTATGTATAGCACATTTACATGTACAGGACAATTCAAAGTACTTTATGTAAAGCATTAAAAACTTCATAGCAGGGTGAAGAACCAAAAAAAGTACATTAAAAACAAACTTTAAGAAACAAGAACAGAAAAAGTTAAAAATAAAAAGCATGGAATGAACGTTACAGTGTTGATAAAAAGTGTCAAATAGAAAAGTTAATTTAAAACTGCAGAAAGTTTCAGCAGATCTGCAGTTTCCTGAGAGTTTATTCTGCATGTCAGGAATTTAAAAACTGAACCAGTACTCTCCATGTTTAGTTCTTACTCCGGGAACAGAAAGTGGATTTGACCCTGATGACCTGAGGAATGTGGTTGGTCATAACAAACCAGACAAATACAAAGTCAAAATGAAATGGCTCTAAAATCATCCAGTTGTTTGTAAACCAACAATTTTGAAGTAAATCCTTTGATGGTCAATAAGCCAGTGGAAAGATCTGAGGATTGGAGTTGTATGGTCCACTTTCAAAGTGAGCAGCAGCTTTCAGGACTAACTGCAGCCATCTGATGGACTTTTTAGGGAGACCTTTAAGGACGGTGTTACAGTAGTCTAGTCCACTAAACATAAATGCATGGACAAAATTTTGTAAATCTTGCTGAGACATCATCAGGAGAACTTAACAGGTTATTTTAGTTCAGTCAGATCTATAATTGCCTTTAGACACAAAGTAGTCCCTGTCTTTTTAGTTTGACTCCAACCAATTAAGTGCAGTTCCAGAAAGTCCCATCCAGTTTTTCAGCCGGTCTAGCAAGATGTGATGTACAACCATGATGCAGTACTGAGATCCAACAGTACAAGGACTGAAATGTTGCCTCTAAATGTGCTCAAGCAGATGTCATTTTAAACCTTAACTAGACCAGTCTCAGTGCTGTGGCATGGCTGAAAAAATAGTTTTTAGTGGCAGGAAGTTGAGCAACTTTTTTAAAGAAAGCTTTTCTGTAGTCTTCCTAAGAAAGAGGAAGTTTGATATCAGCATGTTTTTTTTTTTTTCCTCTCTCTCAGTTGTGACTTAATGATGGCCGTTCATCGTGGGGTCCCAGGGAAGGTACCCGAAAACAGATGTTAATCTGTAAAATCTGTAGAGTAGCTTCAATTCAGCTTTTATTTGTATCGCGCCACTTCACAACTATGTTGACACATCTGTCACATCTATCTGAGACCATGCATCCTGAAACAGTTCTAGGAAAAAACTCTGTTGGCAGGGCTTGTTGGATTTCAGATGGCAAACGATCTTGTCCTGGTTTTAGGACTGCTTGGGGAAAAGTATGGCATAGTGTTTATGTCTCTGAGTGGTTGACATGTGTCCTGGCCCTTGCGTGAAAGAGCTGACTACCTGATTCTCTGTATTTTCATGACAGGTCTGGTTGGATACAAGTTCAGGGGATACTAACACAGGAGGATTAGTCTGTCAGTCAACAGTAATGAACAAGGCGAAGCAGTATTGTTGTTATTAGCATGGATTTCAAGAAAAGAATGATTGTCTTGCACTCCAGATTATAAATCCTCAGTCTCACTTGATAGATCTCATCGTAAACTTGCAACATTATTTTCTGTCACCAGTGTTCAGTTTTTTGACATTCTCATTTGTCAGCTCTTACTAGCGTTACATTTTTCCACAAAGCTCTGTTCAAAAGTGATCACGCTACCAGAAAGAGAGGCCAAACTACAGTTACATAGTTTTTCTCATGTTTTAATTGTGATTAAGTTTTTTTTCCCCAGCTTGTCTTTCTTTTTGTAGGTGCTCCTGGTGATTGTCAGTATTGTTGTCTTAATAATGTTGAAGGTGGTTTTGTATTTTCTTAAAGGTGTAACAGCTGGTTGTCTGGCTCTCCCTGTGTAGACTGAACAGGTCATGCTGTTATTTTATTACCACCAATTTCCTTGCTACGATGATGGACAGTTGATAAAAAGGGGGAAAAAATCATCGATCTCTTTCTATAGACCCTTTTATACAAATAAGCTTAATTTTTATTTAGTGACAGTTTCATACTTACATAAAAAAAGTGATGTAACTGATTATCATGTTTTGTTTTAGCCAAGGACAAGGGAGAGGAGAAAGAGCTGACTCCTGGAGGATCGCTGAGTGACAAAGTATCTCTCTACAAGGGGGACATTACTGTCTTGGAAGTGGACGCCATAGTCAATGCTGGTAAGAACTTTAAACTTATGAAAACTGGTGCTGTGTGTTTAGAGAATTTTCCCTCCATTTGAAGACAGCTCAGCCACTATGTGACCCTTGCCTGCCCTCTACTGTTCAGATTCAGGAAATGACTGTTCTTGAGGAAAGTGCTGAGTATGACTGTGACAAATGTGAAAGTGGACATTTCTCATTAATCTGACATTCAGATCAATGACAGACGTCTTCTTTCACTTACTTTGCACAGTGGAATCTCAAGTTTTGTGACTGCATTGTTTTTAAATAGATTTATCTCTCTGTGGCAAATGTTCTTTAATGATTATTCATTGTTGCTGTGAGGGAGAAAAAGATTGAGATTTCACATGGTGAATGAAATTAGCAGCAGGCAGGGTTTGCAGGGGTGGTTTTTTTTTTTCCCCAGTGTCACACCACTGCTATGTAATTTTCTGCTGTGTGCCCACAATCTAAACACATAGTTATAGGAGCTATGAGATTGCTTTACCTGTTGGATCTCCAGCTGATCTTGAGGACAACATTGCAGCTACAGAGTTGATTAAATGTCAAGATAGCTGTGTAGCCGCATTGTATTAATGTGTTCTACTCTGGCTCCCTGTATTTGTCACTGAAGTCTTTCTTCCTCATGTTGTACACGAGGAAGAATGTACATTTGCACATTACAGTATAGTTATGTAGAAAATCTTGAGTCAAATGAATGGTTTTTAAATTATGCAAGATGAAAACATGTTAAAAAAGACTTTTCTGTTTGATCTGGCTTATTTATTAAATTTGATATGTAAATGCATATTGTGAAGCAGACTGGGTAACATTGCTTTCAGAATCCTCAGTGTCATGTAGAATATATAATTAACACGGCTTTACAAACAATAGAGTTAATATATAGTTTGATAAGCTTTATAATAGAGGCTGAATTACTTTCGGTGCAATTTAAATATACACTTCAGAAACTTTTATTTTATTGAAGTGAAGCGTGTGTCATAGTATCTGTTTTCTTTTGATCAGAGAAGAAGAATAATGAAGATTTTGGACTTATTTCCACATGAGATGGGGAGTAGTATTCAAAATGGAAGATGTATTGGTTTTTAAAATTTTTTTTTTAAAATTATTATTAAGAAAGCACTGCGACATGTAGTTTACTTAACCTATTAATGCTTCCAAGCAGTCAGGATGTGATGCAGCATTATTCTGGCCACTGTTCTGTTTGGCAGACTGTCAGGGACAGAAAGGTTTGTATGATTTTAGTTCTTAGCATATGGGTCCCTGTTTTTCTATTTAAACTTCCCAACCAGCCAATTTTTTTTTACAGGTGTTACAAGCGATAAGAAGATATAGTGGGGGACTTTGTTTTCCAGTTTTGTTTACCATGTCTACCAGCTCTGCACTTTACTATTTTGTGAATAGGATGCTGTGTTCCAGGCCATGTTGTTTTGTCATTGGCTACAAAAGACTTTAATTTCATCTTATAGCATTATGTTTTATACAGAATGTTTAAAATCTATTTACTTAGTCAACAGGATGTGCTGGATTTTGTGGCTCTTGTCCAAATTGTCATGAGTAACACAGCTCGGACCGGACATTGTGAACGTTGAGCAACAGACTCTGATAAGATCTTTGGATAGCTTGCTCGACTTCTTGCCTTTCATCTATTCATTGCTTTCAATCTCTAGCCTGCAGTACTTCCATTTTCCCATGCTGTTTTTTGTTTAGGCTTGGCAGAAGTAGACCACTGTGTATGAATTGTGGGACTTTTTCAGCACTGTGGCCGTATTGGTATAAAGCTTAATCAACTTTTAAAACGCCTTTTTGTTCCTCATATGAAGCAAACATGAATTGCATGTTTGTTTGTACAAATTGTGGGTGTGCATACACTGTAAAAGCAGCTAATCATTTACTTTTCGCAAATTTAAACAGGTTATGTCCTTCTGAATGTTCAGTTTAAATGTGATATGAATTATAATAGGTTGGCAGAGTAAGGTCAGTTTAACACACTGACATGGTATTGTTACACCATACTGCACAGTAATTTCTTTATTGACAATTTTCTATATTTATTTTTCATAGCTTAGTTTTATTTACTGTTACTAATAATTCAGGGTTTTTTTTTTTTTTTTTACATTAGTATTACACTCCCCAGCATTCATCAAGTGCATTGAGTGTAACATACAGAGGAAATGGGGATCAAGCTTGGTGTTGCAGTTATGGTTTTAACCTATAGCTTTAAGGGGTTGTCAGGTTGCTTTATGCCCTCCATTAAAATTTAATTATTGGGCTCATTGAGTTTTTAATTCTTTCTTAATTTTGTTAAGGAGGTTGCACAAGAGGCGCTCAAACTGTCACCTAGGTGAGCCTGGAGAAAGCAGAACAGGAGGGGTTATGGTGACATGCAGTAAACTGATGATAAGGGAGCTCAAACTGCAGCATCCAGTTCCCACAAATGGTACTGTTAAGGCTTAGGTCTGTAACAACATGCTGTCAATCTCAAACTGTCTGCTTTTTGCCACCATTTTCTAACCTATTTATATAATGAAAATGCCAGCGGGGAAGATTAAGTGGTTCAAAAGAATCACAATCACATTTTTTTCTTTTTATTAAAGAAAAGAAAATTGGGGGTTTACTGTGAAAATGCTGCATTCATGTATCATTTTAAGCTACAACTAATTGGTGCACATACCATGACATATTTGTGTTTAGCCACCTAGTTTCACTGTATTCAGCAGGGTTGGCCACTCTGGTCCTCGAGGGCTACAGTCCTGCAAATGTTAGGAGTTTCTCTGCTGCCCTGCAACACACCAGACACACATCAGACTTATTTAGGACTGGTGCAGAGCTTGACATCAAACTCTGCACTTGTCTGCTAATTACCCATTGATCTGAGTCAGGTGCGTTGCAGCAGAGAAACTCCTAACATCTGCAGGACTGCAGCCCTTGAGGTCTGGAGTTGCCTACTCATGCTTTAGAGGCTACATTTCACTGACAAGCAACACACTGCAATTTGTAATGATTTGTCATGTAGTTTTAAGAAAAAAAAGTTCAGTAATTCTTAAATTATCCTAAATGATGTTTAGAACAGGTTTCTGGGGCGTTGGCTGAAGAAAATGACAACATGTTTCCTTTTGAATGAAGCATACATATCAAACCAGGCATGCCCTGGTCTGAGCAGAACTGGCTTGGTATTAGACTGATGGAAGGATATGACAGAGTTCTCTGTGAGCCATAGCTACTGAAAGGCATTACTAAGATTTAAAGGGAAATTAAAAGTGGGCTTTTGCTTTTACATTACAAACACAAGATGCCTTACCTTTCCCCTGCTGTCTTTGTGTATAGTTCATTTGAGTATTGCCATCCCAGTTGGATAAGAATGAGGTTATGGAGATGTGAACTGGAAGGAGATTGCTCTCTGTGGTAGTTATGCCCAGCAGTTGACTAGTCCTTTACATTCTGTAAACTATTCTCATCTTCTGTATTGAATTACTTTTACCAGAGACAATTTCTTTTTCCCAGTCAATCTGGTTATGAATGCTGTAAAGAACCTGTAGGGGTTGAGATGAGTTCAACACATTCAATTGGTATTGAGTCAAGTGGAGCCTCTCGTTGTGCAGTCATCATGAGTTTGATGAGAGCACTGACCTGCAGACGGAAGAATGCCATGATCCAGTAGAGATTGACTTTTGTATGTTTTTGACATGCAGTCAATTCAAACAGTGCTGCCTGCAGGGTTGTTTGGCAAAAATGCAGCATTGTTTACCTTCATGGTCAGTCATGCATAATTTATGGTACAGAGCCCTACTTGCCCTGGTCCAAACTGAATGCAGTGTTATTCTGTGGTCAAAGCAAGGCACAGTGAAAGTGAACATCTTTTACCTTTTTTTGTTTTGTGGTTTAATAAAACAAATAGTCAATAAAATGTCAAACTTGAATCACATACCATTAATATATTCATCCATTTTCTAAACTGCTTAGTCCAAGTCAGGGTCGCAGGACATCATTATTTATGTTGTGGAAAACTGACTACTTCAAATTTATCAATTATAAAAAACGGTTGAGAAAACATGGATGCCAATCCTCTTCAGTTAGTTGGATTGTCTCTAGTTAAGCCGAGGCCTCCCATACTTCTGATTTTATTTTATTTTTTTGCATGATGGAGGAAAAAGCATTGACTAAATGGAATGTATGGATATCAAATAAACAACTCTGTTGAGTTGAAATGCTTGGCACTTATTTGCATAAATTAATCATATAATCACATTTGGACTAAATATGATCACGGCTGTATAATACTCTTAATTAAGCTGTGAGAAAGTTACTGGGTGTCACTAACAGAAATGTCACATTAACACATTGTCTTCCACCATTGCAGCAAAAGTTCATATCATTTGCCTAATTTGTGCCTTTTTTCCTTTGTCTCCTTCATTCTCCTGCATGTGGCCTGGAAAATGATCTAAAGTAAACCTGTGGTAGGGCATCTGTATTCCTACAGTGTATCTGTAAGGAGGCGAAAGGCACCAGTACAGCTGTCTTTTCAGCATCTGCAACATCTTAAAGGGAGTGTGACGCATCAAATAAACATTGCAAATTGATTTTAAAGGAGAAATGTATGTTGTCACAACACACTATTAGTGCTAATGTAGCAAAAACCTGCAGTAAGTTTTAGTTGAATAAATTTAAAATCATGCCTCTGAACAACAGTGTCTTAGTTTGTCAGCTACAAATGGGAACGGGAGCAACTAGGATGCAAGAAGAGTCGAGGTTGGAAAAATGTGCAAAGTGGGAAAAGCTAAATGATAATTGGTGCCTGTCAAAATAATAAAAAAAAAAAACATGTCTATTTTTGTTTATAAACCACAAAAGCATGCTTTGATTTTGTCTGTATTTGTTTCCTTTATTTTTTTCTTTATAAGAATTAAATTAAATGATTGATTTTAATAATAGGCTTATGTGAAATGTTTTTTGAATAATGACTGGTTGAATAAATGGTTAAATGGTTATTTAATGGTTAAAAAGTCAGTCACAATTACTTGTATGACCACAAAATTGTAATTATCTTGATCTCCTTAGCCAATAGGACGTTTCAGATTGTAATTTATTTATTTATTTATTCATTCCTGAGGTTGAAGGGAAGTATGTAATGGTTCTGGCTTTGCCTTCCCAGCTTATTGGAAAGTGTCGTTGTGGGGGAACAAAAAGACTGCAAGGTAATGGTGTGTAATACCGAGAAAATCTACTTCTCTGAGTCTGAAGCCATAATGGAGAGTACTACTTTATTTATAGCAGACAGACCGAGTTTCCTGGTAATATTATAGCTGGCAAACTTTCACAGCTTTCTAGAATTAATATTACATCTGACTTTTTTAAAAAGTCTTGCTTTCTCCAGTTTGAAAGTTGTTTTAAAGTGTTGACTTGTAAAACACTTATCCTTAGCAGAGTGAAATATATTTGCTGCAGTTTCTTACATTTTTGCATGTATGTTAGGTGTTATGGCCAGGTGGCCAGGGCTTTTATATAGTTCATATAATTTTTCAGTTCTTCTCCCTGTAATAGGTTGCATATGTCATGATTCACTCCTGACAAACCTCCAACACAATTTTGACTTCTTCATTTCCCAAAGTGAGTGAACAAAAACCAAACTATAGTTTCTGGTTTAATTTCTTTTTCTTATAGGATCTTGTCAGTGCAGGGACTTTATTAGACTTTTCTGTGGGGGCATGAACATGCTACACAATATGTTCATCCCCTGGAGAGTCTGGCTCAATGAGTCCATCTTTTTCTCGGGAGATTCACACCCTCTGCCAAAACCTCCCTGACAAATGCAGCCATGCTTCCAGCAATATGCAGTTTATTCTCTCAATATTTTTGTTCTTTCACGCTGCTGCCAGTGTACATAGAAGTACACTTGCCAAATACACACAACTGTCTTTCCATCACTTAAGATAACTTTGCATAAACTTGTATTCATTTCCTGAAAATGTACCTTCTGCCCTAACCATAATTTATGCTAATCTAAACCTAAGGTCTCTTTACTCTAAAAATCCCATCCTGTAATGTCTAAATGAGGTATTTCAGGACTTCTGATATGTGGATATTTTAGATAATGTTTATAAGACTGTAGGGCTACAACTAATGATTACTTTAAATAGTCGACAAATATGTACATTTTTTTGATTAGTCACGATTATTTCTGTCAGGCCCACCATCTGTGCTTCCAGTTGACGCAGCTCTTTTTACAGGCTCCAATATGTTTTACCCCACTCTCTTCATTTGCATTATATGAATGCCACCCTGATTCCCAGTCAGTCACAACATAATGTCCTTTAGTTTGTTAAAAGAATGACTCCTGAACCAGTGGAATATTAAATTTAAGCTTAACAGCTTACTACTAATATATTTTGAAACATTCAAACTTAGCTATAGTGTTATATCTAAGCTATATAGGATTTGCCTCAAAAGGAAAACAAAATGAATAAAATATTTTAACATCTTACTTTTCATACAATTGCAATAAAATGATTATTTACATCTTGAAAAACCCTGTTTTGTAAGGTAAACAAAGGCCAAAATCCTTTAAAACATTCCTAAATCCAAACGGTGATCCAGATCACCACCAAAATTAAATCACTTCTTCCATTTCACATTTCCAACAACTCCTGAAAATTTCATGAAAATCTATCCATAACTTTTTGAGTTATCTTGAACACAAACAAACAGATAAAAACATAACCTCTTTGGCAGAGGTACCAACAGCACATCACTACTCGCTAATGCCATCCGGAATGCTGGAGACCATGACTCCGGGGTGCTTTTGTTTCAGATGCTAATGCATGACTGTCGTGCTGCCATGGTACGCCAACTCTGCGTGGCAGACTACACATTTCACCTGTTTGACACTTTGTTTAGCATGAAAAATCCCCAAACTATGGAAATATGTTGCACCGCCGTCAGTTTGTCGACGTCAGTTTGTTTGGATTCTTCCACAAAATGACAACATTGCCCTGAGCACTTCCTGTGATGCTTTGCGTCATTGGCTTGGTGTTTAGAGTTCTTATACTGTCTGAAAAGCCGTGGTTGGTAAATGGCGTTAAGTTGCCTGGCGGAGCGTTTTATTAGCAAAGCACTTACGGGCGTTTATAACGCGACGCTTCGACAATGAAATTTCGCGTCGACGAATTTTCATTTTCGACGTTGTCAACTTTGTCGACAAATCGTTGCATCCTTATGAGACTGTATATGTCTGCAGATGAGTTTGTGGTGGCCACTGGCCAATGAAATGTGGTTCTCTGCTTGTTTTTGTTCAGAATATACTTACTTTTACCACATGCAACCAAAACCAGCCTAAATGTTATACTTGACTTTTAGCTCTTCACCAGGTTTCATAAATTTGTTTTTTAAACAGTGATATCCATAATTTTTCTTACAGAAACATTAATTCACACACACATCGGTCTTGACAAGCAGACAAACAAGCACAGACACCAAGATGTGTTAGAAACCATGACAAGCGACTGGTAACTTCTTGAACAAACTTGTGATTGTTGCGGTGCCACATCGAGACTGAAAATCAATGCCCCTGGCTGGGAGAACTTGCTGCTCTGATGAACAGTGAAATGACTCTGGTGAGTGGGCTGCACTGGGTCCTGCACTAAAAGGTCCCACTAATCTGATCACCTTTGGGAGGGGTACACCAGAAGGACATGGTTTTCCCTGCCATCCCTTTTGTAAACGTGTGCTGAAGGGACAAACCTGCCGGTGAACTTTCTCCAATCCTGATATCCACTTTATTTCATTGTTTTCTTCCTGTCCTGCAGTTACAGTTGGCAGTCTTTTAGTCTCTGTTACTGGTGACAATGTGTGTTTTTACAACATGTTACAGTAGAGCTGCACAATATTTGCAATGTAAAAGGCAAATAAACTTAATGATATTCTTCTCATCAATTTCAAGGTACCCTAGTTTTCATCCACGCTCTTCAATGATAGGCATTAATATGACTGTAAGCCTATGTGGGATCAGACAGTGGCAGCTTTGCTTGTTTCACTTTAAGTCTGGTTAAGGAGCAGAGGCGATCATCTGCTCTGACTGCCGCTTCACAGCTTCTTGTGAAGGTTTTTGGATGGGGGAGGGGGATGTGGTTGTACCTGTGGCTCATTAAGAAGAATAAATCATACATGCTTACACATCAATCACCAAAAGTCTCCAAAACTAGATATGTCGCTAGTTACTTCTTTTATTTTTAAATAGCCACTAGAGTGATTTGAAAAACTCTGTAAATAAAGCATCCGTGCTGCTGAGTTATTCCTCCAGTTCCAACATGTGCACCAGGATAAACGGCATACCAGAAAATTGTGCAGTGACAAATGTTCCCCGTTGTTGGAATGCAAACTATGATTAATATGTTCATTTTCTTAATAATGACTCTTTCTGTGATTAATTTAATAATTAATGTGCTAAAGTCCCACCCCGAATGTTATGTTATTATATTTTAAATTGTATTATATTGACTGTGAGTGACTGTTTGGGTACTCCGAACCTATCTGTTGTGTTTTGGACTGCTAATGATCTGTGACAGTATTGAGTGTTTGGGAGAATGAACCTAAACCTTTCCTTCCTTGTTACGCATTCAGTCCCAGCCTACTTCTCCTCTTTTTACATTAACACACTCTCTTGACAACATAAATAACACACTCACTGACAGAGAGGAAAGTCGGTGAAACTGAATCTGTTTTTCTAGAGAGCGTTGTCAGTGCTCACGATGAGACCCATCACTCAGGTCATGCCCTCACTTGTCTCCCTAGTGGACAGAAAACTTGAGTCATTGTTGTCAAGGTCAGAATGTCTCAGTGTTTGCATCCTTGTTTTTGTTCCCACCTCCTTCCTTTCACCACTCTTCTGACAGCTGCTCTCTCTCCTGAAATGTCTCAAAACACCCAACCTTATGATGCTCTTACTCCCATCTATCAATCCTGTGAGTAACTAGTGGACACTAAATAGAGAAGGGTTTTGTCTTTTTCTGTGCTCCACACAAGTAAAGCTTCTCTACAAATGTTTTTCTGTAGAGGTCATTTGAGTACAGCAAGAAACTTGAAGATGATGATGGGAATGATGAAAGTGATCATTATATTTATACTGAGAAAGTATGATAAGTTTAAGGATCCTAAAGTGTCATAGTTTTAGAAAATAACTCATTGTGAGGCTTGTCTCATTCATATAGGTGGTCTGTCATTGAGTCTCTGTGTGTTTTAAAAAAAAAAAAAAAAATTATTTATCCATTTTTAAATGCTCAGTTGGAGTATGAGTTTCTCAAGTAGATTGGCTTTTCCCCATTGATGTAAATCAGGCACAGGCTCAATTTAAATGGGCATTTTTGCAGGCAGAACTCCTAGAAAATGCATTTCATTTTCTCAAGACTGGTATCTGTTCACCTGTAGGGGGCACTGTGGCTCCACTTAAGTTATCACTGAGTTACCCAGTTTTAGAGGTGGAATAGCTGTACTGGTTGTGCATGTTAGATGTATAAATCCCCCTTTTCTGCCCTCCCTTCACAGATGTTTCTTTAGAAATGATTGTGGTAACAACTGGAAATTCCAAGGCATGCTGCACATTTTCAACATCTGCCTCTGAAGCCGCTTAAACTGTCCAATATTGTGCTGTTTCTGAAACTTAAAGCTCTTTATAACAAAATGCTCATTGCAAGGTTTTAGCTGATATACCTTTTTTGTTTTTACGGAAGTGAGAGTATGACTGCAATTGAAGCTGAGAAATAGCATGTGTGAATTGATATGCTAAAAAGAGGGTGTGACATCTTTCTTTATAAGACAATACACTGAGATGCCGGATGAGATTCGCTCTTCACGCATAGATTGAAGCAAGGATGAATGAAGAGCGTTGTAGAAATCAACCCCAGACTGTTGACGGTTTCTGCACCATCCCCAGGCAGTGTGCCTTTTTATTGTTGCAAGCTCATGATTCACTGGTCTTCACAATACCCCACTTTGATTTTCGGTTCATTCTCCCCCCCTCCTTTCACAGGATTTTCCCCTGTTCCCTCATTTTAGTTTGAGTTAATCTCAGTTAGTCCTGAAAATGCTGTGAATCTCTGCCGACATAAACAAATGCAAGCCATGTACACAGCCGGCCTTTAAAAGTGTGCGCCTTAGCAGAAATACTGATGAGCTGCTTGGTTCCAGACCTGCACTGGCAAGGTTTTCTATAATGGCAAGGTAATGGTAATGGTCCAGGTAATGAGCAACATAATGTTACAAGTAAGTAAAGGAATATAAAGCACATATTTTGGCAAGGGATGCAATTTTGTTACAGCAGACACTCAATTTGATAATTTCATGCTTGAGCTTTATAGTCCAAGTTTCCTCAGTGGGGATGCAGTCATTCAGATAGATTTCTGCTGTTCAGCATAGAGTGTGTTGCCATGTTGTAGCACAAATAAAACAATCCAAGGCAGCGTTACTGTGACTAAGTCTCTGTCAAAATTCCACAGAGAACATCAGCGCTTTATTGAGATATGAAATATCCTCCCCACCATTTCTCCTTTTTGCTAAACACAAAAATGACTCCATATGAGAGGGACTCTGAGCAGTGGAAATGAAAGACTGGGATGTTTTTGAGGAGCTTTAAATGACAATACAATTCCTTTAACCCCTGGCAGTTTATGCAATATTTGTGAGCATGCTTAAATTTCTCAAGAGGAACCAGGGGCCATGTTCATAAAAGGATCTCTCAGCTGCTGATTTTTATGCTGCCTAAAATAACTATTGGGACTAATTCTCAAAGGGATGACTTTAGATTTTTTAGGGTCTTCTTTGTAAGTTCTGTAAGGCCAAACTGAGAGGCCATAGGCTGTTTGGATAAATGACCCTTTAGGGAATAATCAAAACCATGACTATATATAATCCTGATTAACAGGCTGGAGGACGGAGTAGACTGTAACAGTTCACCTCATGTTAGAGTATAAATGAGTTTAGTAAAAAGAGCCGGTTTAGTTATTAGGTTCATGTCTATATAACAAGTTTTAATAGAAATGAACACAGCAGCAGTGCATCCGCAGTGAGCAGCCACTTCCATAAATGTGTTTTGCTTGAAAAGCTTCAGTGGACGTTCAGGCACCTCCATGCTGGAGGATGTTAACCTGCAAGACTTTTTTCTGATAATAATTTTTATATAAATATCAAAGGTTTCTTCTTTTTAATAGAAAATTAAGCAATAGCATATCTTATTTTTAAAGACCATTTTGAGTGTAATTTCTTTCAAGGATTATTCAGTTCTATTGGCTGCAGGTTAACTTGTTTTAATGTAAAGCTATACTATTTTTATGTAAGTGTTTTGCTTGCTGTCATGATCTCTCCATTACAGCCTTGTGTAATAATCGTTAACAATTAGACAAACTAGTTGTATCTCCTCCAAAGAAAATAATCTTTTTGATTTGTATAACAGATCTGATCAGTTGCAAATGCAGAGTGTCTGTTTGTTCTCTACCAATAGCTTCATCTTTTTTTTTTCTTTTTTTTTCTCCATATTTGACGTTATCTTCATTCATTCTTTGGAGACTTACAAGTGAGCACTTAATTATTATTGGCAGTGAAAGCTGCAACGTGTCAGTCAGAAGCCGTCTGTTAAAATGCGGAGCCCATTATCTTGGAGAATTGAGTTTGACAGTGTGAAGGTCAACTGTGACCTGTTCATACCTGTATAAGGTTTTTTTTTCCTTTCAAAAAAAAAAAAAAAGGGTAACAATGCTTACATTACCTCTCTATAGTAAGCCATTGCTCAACAATGGCAGCCTTTCCTGAACAGAAGAAAGACAGAAGTTAAGTTAGCGTACATTGTCAGGGGGCTGTGAACAGAAGTGGACTCTGTCTTTTAAAAAAAACATTGCTGAATGTTCAGAAATAAAAAGGAATTTCATTTAGGGGAAAATCTGCCAGTCGCTTTTGTTTCTGGAATTACCAAATGATTCGTATATGTTTTGGAGTTTTCCATTACTTTGAATGTTAGATAAAGATAAGCTACAGAAATAAAAAACTGTCCTGTCATAACAGGATAGTGTGTAACTCTTACACACCTAATTATGCTCTAGTGTTTAAATTTAAACAAAACAAACTAATTCAGAATGTCATTGTGTTTAATTGACCTGTGATGATGTTTTTAATAAATATGCCGTATGTTTGGTACACTGAAAAGTGCAGGAAACTGAACTCCAGCAGTCGGCGAGTTCTTAAGGGCTGTGTGGTTTGCACAGATGTTGCCCCTGTGTATGGTAATGAGGATCTGACTGGACATCCTGATGAAATGGATTTCCCTTGTGTTGACACAAGTGATTGTGTGGTTACTGCAGGGCTTAGAGAATGTGGACTCATTATATACAAAGACCTTTGTTCAGTGGAATGGTAATAGAAACAAGGCTAGGTTCTGTTGACTGTGATAAATGGTGAACTGCATGTGAAATGTCCGGGAGACATGATTTTATTAGGTATTATTGAGTTATTATTTTAACAGTGCTTACAGCATACAAGCCAGTGTTTGATGTAACAACTCTGCAAACAACTAGAATCCATCTATCCATCCATCCTTTATCCTAACAGCTTAGTCTGAGGAAGGGTTGCCGGGAAGCTGGAGCCTATCCCAGCAGTCACCCTGGACAGCTCGCCAGTCCATCGCAGGGACACACAGAGACAACCACTCACGCTCACACTTACTCCCATGGGGAGTAACCAGTCTTTGGACATGCATGTCTTTGGACATGCATGTCACAGTCAAGGATCAAACCAGCGACCTTCTTGCTGTGAAGCCACCATGCCACAGTGTACTAATGAATGCCAACAAGAACTAATGAACACTTTTACAAAACCCTGCTGTGCCAAAATGGAGTCAATGCTTTTCTTTTTTTTTGCAAAATATTTCAGGAAACTATAGTTGTGCTTTACTGATTTTTGGTACAGTCACTTGGCTATTTCTAATGGTGGCAGATTCCTGGGCATATGCAATATTACAAACGTGTAATGATAAAAAGAAGTTGAGGTTTGCTTTAAGATTTGGTAGGATTTTATTGTCATTTTGTAAGGAAAGAATTTTTTTTTATGAAAAGAGAGCAAAGGGAGACTTGGCACATGCTTGTGTTTTTATGTCGGGGAGTGCAGAGGTGGTTAATGCAGCACAGTTCAAAGAGGTTGCATTTATAGAGTAGTTATAGACAAGCTGATGATTTGTTGTGATGTACGGGGGAGAACAGTGGGACCTTACTTGGAGGCATTGCGACCTCAGACAAACTGCATTTGTTTAACCTCACTCAGCTGTGGATCTATAATGGGATGATGGCTTCTGCCATTAGCATGATGAAATGGACAAATAAGTGACTTTAGTGAAACCCACTCAAGTAAGGGCTGCAATTTGGCTGGCCTTTGATGCATCCGTTGGCTATGGAAACAATTTTATCTCTTTAATAGAATCTTAGTCCTTCTTCCACGCTCAAATAAAGCAGATTAAGGTTTCCAATAAGATGAAGGCTTGCTGTGATGCAGCTGAGTTCCCAGTACTGTGGGTGGCGTTGTGGTTTTGTCTGTTGTGGGTAGACACTAGTGAAAATGTTAGTGCTTGAACACAATGCCAATGTTCCAGTCCTGTTCTCTTGTGCATATGTTACTTAGTAAATGAAATCCAAGCTTTAGCCTAGCTTAATTAAACTGAACAGTGGATATCTGATCAGGTAGATGAACTGCAGGTTAAAGACAGAAGGGATGGGTTAAAATAGGTAGAATCAGAGCATAGATTTTTACCCTTTTAAAACAAAGAGAATAATTTTTTTAATTAAACTTATCTCAACTGTAAAATGCAGGTTACATTATTATTGTTGTACTGAAGCTTGATATTGAGGCTAATAATATTTTGAGTGACTGAAACAGAAGTGGTTATCGTCCAAGTGGCTTCTCTTTCACAATTGCGTAAAACAAGCAAGTATTCTTCCTTTATCATCTTCTTGTGTCTCTTTCCATGAGGATTTGATGGTCGGTATGCATGTAATTTTATTTGGATGAATGAGGAAGGGGGAAAAGTTGACCAAAGATGATCTTGTGCTTCTCATTTGCACGCATTTTTGATGGATTTTGTAGTGTAGATGTCCATAAAGTCAAGCAAGATACAGTATATTTATGGAACAATTGAACACTGCCATGTTAAAGTAAAATGGGTATTAAGGGATAAAAAGAAATGATTAAAAACAGGAGACTCGAATGGGAATGTTAGATACTCCTAACAGATTAAATTTTTCTCTGTTCTCTGGTTAATTGAGCACCACACGTCCATCTTCCAGCCACGAGTCTTCAAGTAGTTAATCTACATTGATAACATGAATCACATGCCAGCTGATGGAAGTGCGTCTATGCTAGAGGATGTCTCGATAAGAGATAGGAGAAATAGATTAAGTTCCACTGCATAAATCTGTTTGTTCAGAATAGACACTACAAGTCTTAATGGATGAGTTTAACAGGAACAGAGGTTCACATACCGTAGTGGAAAATGCTAAACTAAATTCTACCTTTTACAGCCTTATTGTATAAAATCAGTGATTTTGTAATGTATGTGTAATATGGTCTATTATTGTATTTTAATATAAATCTTATATGAGTACAGTTTGCCTGCATTCATTCAACTTTCCATGCAATTTCAAATGACAGACTTAAGTATTAACATGTCTAGTTTTGCAAATGGACATGATACTAAGATAATTTTTTATTTGTGAGATTAAGCAAGGATATGTATTAAGTCACAAAGTTTACTAGTTAACTGTAAGTTTCTTCATTTTACTCTTTAGATATTTTACTCTTGTCATTGTTTTGTTGGCTTTTTGCCTGAACTGTCCTCTAAAGTTTGATTATTTATAAATTGCAAATGGGATTATTACAGCTGCAAAATATGTTTTGAATGAAGTTATGCCTGATAAATCCCTGTATTATACATATAAAAATACTAAAAAATTTTACTAAAATACTAATACTTATTATTTGCTACTTGACGCAAGGAGCTTCATATACTGAAAGTACAGGCCAGGTAGATATTTTGAAACTTGACCACACTTTGACCTTGAATAGGAGGCTTGAAATCTTTCATTCCCATCTTTATCTTTTTTTTTTTCATGTCAACCCTTCTGACATAAGTTTGTTTGTATGAAATAGCAAATCATACTGTCATGACTCCAGAAATGAATTCATCAAGATAAAACTACAATGTGGTTCATGTGCCAGCAGTTTTGTTGAATTTAATCAATTTCAATGTGGCATGTAGAGTACGGGTGTAACCATGCAAACAGTAATCTGCACATTCCTCATACTTTTCTCAGTAATGTTTTTATTGACTTAGTTATTTCATGAAGCGTGCTGTATTATATTTTTAGATCCAGCTGTAATTTTTTGCAACAAAGTAATGTAATACAACAAAGTTTGTGTGTCCAGCTTGCTGATGTCAGTGACTTTTATTCCCAAAACATTTTGATAGATAAGACATCATTTAATTTTCATTGTACAGTTATGTAATATGAACTCAATAGGTCAGTGTATAATAACTGCTCCTGTAAAGTGTTTTACATTTTAGAATAGCAGTAGTATGTTGCTGCAGTGGAGTCAGAAAACGGCTTCATGTTCATTTCCATTCAGAAGAAAACTTTATCTGCTGCTTCCTTTGTAGCTGAAGTTATTGAAGAGACATATCTGTGCAGGCCAGCTGGGGGTTAGCTGGCATTTGCAGTAACTTTGAGGATTATGTATGAAATTTTACTAATATATGTAAGCAGTATGTTTTGGACAGAAATTCCTCTGACTAGTAATGACAATGGTAAAAAGAATAGTACAGAATGTGAGTGAGACATGAGAATAAACATCCCTATTTTTTTTCTTTGCTTAAACTGGTAATAAAGTGATTTAACAGTCAGTTTGTGCAGGTTCAGAAACAAGACTTGTTGGTTTGCCTGAGGCAGCTGATAACACGAGGACAAACTTTCTAACTCTTCTGTGAAATGCAGTTCTGGGATTCGTCACTATGAAAAACCAGAGATATATAGATTTTGTGTCTTGGGATACAACAACTTATTGGCTTTTGCTGATTTCATAGAAGACTTTGTGGAAGAAGCTAGTTTTGACGGATTTTGAGTTATACCCCAATCGAGAGGCTCGGCCTTGTGTGCCATCCCCTAGACTGTTAGTGATGAAGCTTAGCTGAAATGGTAAAAACAATACAGCTGAGACATGAGTTGAACAATATGATTCAGAATTAATAGATTAAATGTGCTGGTGCCCTGGTTATTGCAACATAATTCAAAATGTGATAGAAATTGTATTCAGATATCAGCAGTCAAGAGCAAGTTGGAAAAATCATCATTTTGGAACCAGTACCGTTGTACGTCATGTTAACTGCAGTAAAAGCCCCCCTTTGTTTATGTTAAATGGTCTTGGAGCAAACTTTCTCTCCTGGCAAAACAAACAAAACAAAAAATGTCGAACTAAACAGGGCACAATTATGTTTACCCATCCTCAGACATTTTGGCAACCTAAACTGAAGATTTATTTGTTTATTTTTTTACACATTCAGGTTGGCGACAAATTCTCATTTGTTTTCAGCCGAGCTTTCTCAAGCTGTGCAAATACACAGAGTGCCACTTTGTCGTGACGACTAGGGAGATCTTGTATTCGTCCTAAAAACTGTTGTATGTTTCAGGTTTGGATATGTTAAAAATTCAAATAAAGCAAAATATCAGGATCAGAGTCGTCGTCTCCCCTCCTGAAGCACCATTGGGGTAAACTCTTTCACTCTAAACACCAGCTGGTGTCTCAATCGCAACCGTCTGTTGTGGTATGTCAACATATTTAGATGTTAACACTTTCTTTTTTTTTTTTTTTTATTACCGTTTCTTACGTTCCGTTGCCAGAACAAGAAATGCCTGGTGTAAAATGTTAAATGTTGTCAGCTTCACAAATTTCACTTGGCATATTTCTTTTAGATGATAGTTGTTTCCTCATATGCTGGGAAATAATTTGGTGCTCCAACTTTTATTTCAGCGATGATTTGTCAGCATGACCTGGACGTTGATGGGAAATTAAATTTCTTTTCAGACAGAGCTCAGGAATTCCTGTGGCAGGACGGTTGACAAAAATGATGATGATAGTTGTTAATGTTCAAATCCGCACAATTACTCCTCTACGGAGTAGCCAGAAGCCAGCTGTTTTGCTGTGCATGAAAAGCAAGCCATAGCACAATCAAATTTAAGTTGATATCCTTCATTTGTCTGCGGTTTTCTGTCACTCCGATCTCTGCGCTGCTCTGACCTCATCTTGCGTTGCTTTTCATTTCACACAGCTAAGTGAGCACTGAGTAATGGTTTGAGCAGTCATCTGATGATGGTGGTTCTGCCGGGTACAATAATCCTGTTGTTGGATTTAAATGATCAGTATCATATCCTGTTGTTTTTTTTTTCTTTGGAAATGTGCCCTACAGAAGTCCAACAGAACTTGTTGCTAACCTTATGATGCATTGCAATTTTCCATAGAAGTAGCTTGTGTAAGCCATGCTTGTAAAATCAATGGGCTTGTAAGAGTCCCAGCTGCAATAGACATGTTAAGATGAAAAGCAGTTTTTATAAATGAGCAATTTGGATGTATTCTCTCCTCCACCTGAACAATACACCATAGAGCCTTGTCCCTTGTGAGATGTGCTTTTTCATGGTATGCTGTTAAAAGGGAGAAGGATACATGTGAACGCACTGTTTTTCAGCCTTGTTCTTGTGTTCCCTCACCCTTGGAGATGATGGAAAAGTCTTGAAAAATGCGTGGGCTTGCAGATTAATCTTCATAAAAGAAATTGAGGCTGTGCCTTATTCTGCCAAATGGTGCATGAGAGAATGTCTGTCTGCATTTTTTTTTTCTGACTGCACATTTTACACACTTCTTCTCATCTTTCTTGGAAAAGTATCTGCAGCAGTTTTGTCTGCTAAGAATTATGTTTCTGATCAGTGCAAAGGAATAGATTGAAGCAGTTCACCTATCAGAAAAGCCAACAAGCCCACACCGTTTGTTGTGCATAGGCAAACATCAGTCAGCTTTTGCTTCATCAAGGAGATGCACTCAGTAGCAATTAGCAATAAACATGTTCTTCCGTTCACTTACCCTTTTAATTGCATTGTTATTGTACAAAGGCAAGATGGATATCGGTGCGTTTGACACTACTTTTTCAATTAGCAAACTTTTCTGGATCTGTGGCTATGTGTCCCACGAGCACACTGCAAAAGGAAGGCAACCTTGAGAAGGCTTCGTTAGCTTTAAATTCATTAACAGGAACTCTAAATGACGAAATGCTGAATGCTCTAAATGAAGATGAGATGGAGGGGGAGTTGAAGATTTTGTGGTTTTTCAGCCTTTTTAGTACCAAATTTACCAATTTACTATCTAACCAGCTCTCATTTCTAAATAATATATCATGCAGCGGACATGAAGAGCGAGGTGATAAATTAGCACTTGCTAACACTAACACCACTTGACAGTTTTGCCATGACTATTTAATCTTCCAGATCACGAGAAGCTAAATGGAAGTTGTTTATACAGAAAAGTGGCAATTTTAAAAACACCATTTGTAAGCACTGTGCCTTATGTGATTTTCACACATCTTTTCTTGCTTTTGTGATTGTGAGGCAGCATCCTCCGAGTCAGGGCCACAGCAAGAGGCCAGGATGTGGGAGATGAATGCCAGATAGCTGTGCTACCCAGACATTAGTAAATGAACAAACTTGCAGTTTACTGCTACTCCTCAATGTAATCTCCATGTTTTATAGATGAGAGGAATCTCGCTAACTCTCAGAGAATGAAAGCACCTCTCAGGATGGAACCATAATGGTCTCTCAGTAAAATGAGACTGTGCATTATGAGTGTTTGTCATTGCACATTTCACCAACTTTATTTTTACAGGCTAAAGGGAGAATAGCACAATGCTTGGGAGGCTGTTGAAGCTTTTACTTCATTAGCTATAAGTCAAATTGATCAGAGAACAGAAGAAATGTTTCACTGGTTTGATTCACACAGCAATTAAAGTAAGAGTGCTGCTTTAAAAGGGGAGAAAAAAAACACGTAAATGCCTTCAATCTCCTAACTATTCTATTCACTGGAACACTGTTGTGCTTGTTTCATATGTTGTTGGCAAATTGTTGATGGTGGAGGCTTGATGCACATCTGTTACAATTTCCTTTATTGTCACTATAACCTCACCTGATTTTTCTGTGCCTCTAGCAGTGATAGTTAAGATTGATAGTTTACAAGTAGTTTAGGTTATAGAGCAGGGTTGGGGGGCATTTCCAGTCCTCAAGGGCTGCAGTTGTGCAAATGTTTCTCTGCTGCAACACACTTGACACACATTCGACTTGGTTAGCAGACGAGTCATTTTCATTTCAAGACTGAAAAATGAAAGCAACATAAAACCCTGCAAGAGGTCTGTCAATCGAAACTTATTCGTTTATTTTTTGGGTAAATGGAGAGATTGTAGCCTTGTGTGACAGGTTTCCATATAAAGAAGAAAGTAGTTTTAACAGAGCAATATTACCAACTGAATTATTATAAAAAAAACCTGAAAAACAAAACAAACAAAAATATCTTCAGCATAGTGTTGGAGAAAGACTGAACTGAGGTATAATTTAACATAAACATTTAACATCACATACTGACCCTGCCTACATTCCAACAGGTGTCCAGCTAAATTACAAGGTTGTACTAAGTTGTTTTTTAAACCATTGGAAGGTCATCAGCAGCTTTCAGCCGGAGAACCGCTGATTTAGCTTCAAGTGGACAAAGAGACATGCAAAGAATTTGCAATCAGGTAGCACAAAGGGGCTCACTTGAGCGTTAACATTGCTCATCAGTTTTTGGAATTATTTGGCTGCAGGGAGATGGAAACTTGAACAACTTGTTAAAAGACTTTCTACTGTAACTTGGTGTTATCAGATTTAGGTGTCAGAAAAGAACTGAAAAGATTGTTTGCCAGTTTAATGGAACTGAAGCATTTTAGCATGTTTTCCAGCATTTAAGCAAGCAAAATGATGGTCTGGTTGCTGTGTTCTGCTGAGCAAATTTACTTTACCAAGGGGAGCATTTCTGGTATGGTGATCCCCTTGATTTTCTGGATTCTTATTTTATTTCTCTGTTCATTTTGCATAATTGTAATACAGAGTTTCTACTGCTGGACCAGACCGGAGAGGATAGAAGAGAGACAGAAAGACAAAGACAAAGGGAAAGGGAAAGAAAACACCTCATAGAGAAGGAAGAAAAGAGACAGATAAAGAGAGGAAAAAAAACAAAAAACAGACATATGCCTATACATACGTATATACACCCATACGCATTCACCTATATAAACGCATCTACATACACATACACACACATATACACAAACAGGCCAACTTTAGATTCATAGTCCCCCTGCGGAGGACTAAGCTATCAACTGTCAGGAGCACCATAAACTATGGTTATGAATGGGCCAAACAAATTCTGAAGTGGACTCGGTCCGTCTACAAATGCAGGTCTTGGTCTGTTAGTTTTATTTATTCATTTTTTTTTACCCTGTCCTGTCCAGCATAGTAGCATACAGAATGGCAGTCTGTGTGCCATATTTAGCCAGGCAGATTTACTCTACCAAGGTAGACATGCCTTATGTATGACTGCCCCTGATTATCTGAATCTTTTTATTATTATTTTTATTTTTATCATCAGTCCTTATATGGCAATGCTGAACCTAGCAGGTGAGGGGAAGGTAGGAAAAGAGGGAAAAAAAGAAAGGTGCTCAAAGGTGCAGAATTAAAGTGTGAAAGAAAAATTCTGTTTCTGTTTCAAGCAGACCAAATACAGGAAACAAACTACAGAGTCAGAAAAAAGTCACTTTCTGCATTTGGCGTCGTACTGCACTCTTGGTAATTACATAGCGATTGCATTGAGTTCTCTGCCTGGTCTGTTGTTCATACTGCGGTCATTGTCACAGTGTATTTCTGCAGTATACTCACATTAGACAAAATAAAAAACCCATCCATCAATCCATCTTTTGCCGCTTATCCGGGGTCGGGTCGCGGGGGCAGCAGCCTAAGCAGGGAAGCCCAGACTTCCCTCTCCCCAGCCACATTTGCCAACTCTGCGGGGGGGATCCCGAGGCGTTCCCAGGCCAGCTGAGAGATATAATCCCTCCAGCGTGTCCTGGGTCTTCCCCAGGGTCTCCTCCCAGAGGGACGTGCCTGGAACACCTCACCAGGGAGGCGTCCAGGAGGCATCCTAACCAGATGCCCGAGCCACCTCAACTGGTTCCTCTCGATGTGGAAGAGCAGAGGCTCTACTCTGAGCTCCTACCACATGACCGAGCTTCTCACCCTATCTCTAAGGGAGAGCCCAGCCACCCTGCGGAGGAAACTCATTTCAGCTGCCTGTATACGAGATCTCATTCTTTCGGTCACGACCCACAGCTCATGACCCACAGGTGAGGGTAGGAACGTAGATCGACTGGTATATCGAGAACTTTGCCTTCTGGCTCAGCTCCTTTTTCACCACGACAGACCGGCGCAGAGTGCGGCCTCATTCATCTCCATCCTCTGCCCCTCACACCCAAAACAGTAAAAGTTTCATGCTCCATGTTTAGCTCGCAAGTGGAAGAAACACAGTTTTCTTCTTCACATGGATCTTATCCTCTTTTTCTAAATACTAGTGCAGCACCACCTTTAGTAGTGGTCTGAGCAGGACCACCTTTAGTGCACCAAAGTGCAACGTAAACTGAACGGAGTCCCCGATCGGACAGTCTAGCAGACTATCCAGTTGTAAAAGCACTCTTAGACCTCATTTTATAGCATCGACGAGCCTCTCTTTGCCTGTGCTACAGGTAATGATGTGTTTCAAGACTGAGATTTTGATCGACATCAATCCTTAACTGTTGTCTCAGACTCGAGTGTGAGTGAGAAGGTGTCACGCTAGAGGTACAGACTAGGCACCATTGGACGAAAGTCGAGAGCTGCTGGCCCTATTACTGCCTTATAAACGCCTTAGGCCATCAGGCAAACATGCACCCCAACCCTCTGCATCAGAGTAATTCAATAGCTCTCTCCACACCACCCTTCAATGTCTCAACACCTTTCCAAGGTTGAAAAATACCTCACACCAGTTAGCTCCCCAGGATGTTGACCCAGCAGTGCAGGTCATCACTTTGAAACAAAGAGATGCTTATCAGCTCAGCCGTCGTCCTCACTCACCTCCATCCTCTGCCCCTCACACGGTGAGCGATGACTTCTCTGAAACTGAATATCAGTGATATCATCAGGGTGCTTCTTTACCCCCTCTCGTAGGATTCAGAGGGGTGTTGTGAAAAAATACCATCAGGCACTTGGTTGTCAGAGGACCCCTCAAGGGAGTGTTGGTCAGTTTGGTGCCATTAAGTGGTCTGTAATACAAGACTGAGAGACTGACAGAGAACCAGAGAGAGAGAGAGAGAGAGAGAGAGAGAGAGAGAGAGAGAGACAGAGAGAGGCAGACGGACACTTGTGAATGAAGAGGTTAATGCCCCATAACCTGTTTTCCTTTTTTTTTTTTTCCACCCTGGGTTTCAGCAGCTAAAATAAATGACAAAACTGCTCCTGTGCTCATTCCATGAATTTTGTAACTGGAGCGGTATGATTTTAGTGTAATGCTTCATGCACACAATCTGTTTTTAAAGCAGAACATCACGATGGATTTGTGCATGCTCCATACAGAGATTTCCCAAATAAGTTTGGAAACATCTTGCATAAATTACTGCATCTTTGCTATACTCACTGCCTTTCTCTTTAAAAATATTTGGGACACCTGGTAATAAATTTCACAGCTAAATGTAGGATTCCTCTACATAAATCAGAATATTACAGTGGAAATCACATTGTGCTTAAATGCAGCGGTAATTGGACTTGAGTATTTGTATAAACCAGGAAATAACCCAACTCTTAAAGTTTGCTTTTAACAGCTGGAATGTGATCTTAACTTGCCTTTTTATTAACAAGACATGATGTCTGTAATATTTGAGCATCTTGAGTGTGAATAAAACTCTGCTGTACAAAATGCATCCACCAAGGCTTCAGTTATATTGTACATTAATTTAGATTATTCCCATGTGGTCCTGCTCAGAATTCAGAATTGTTCAGAAAGTTCACTTTGCCCTTTGGTGGAGTCACAAATTCTGGCATTATGCTGCTCTGGACCAATCAGGTGTCTGTTTAAACAACACTGAATAGGAAAGACATCAGCAGTGGTGAGAAGCAGTTGTCAGTTGTCCACCAGTCTTCCAGGGTTTTAATACATTCATACATTTTGTTGTCTGTCATCTATTGGAGACTCATAGGAGGAACAAAAACCAAGTCAGCATGAAAATAAAATATGGAACAATTTTCACACAGTTTATTAGATTTCTCTCAGCATTAGATAAATCAGTTTTAATTCAGGGCACTTGAGTTGGGTCAGCATAATTTTTTAGGCTTGATTCAACATATTCACTGGGGTTTAATTCAACGTATTTAGGCTCGTCAAACTAATTTTACATTGGTACATATATTAAAGTCGTCACTAGATTAAATGGATCTTAAGTAAAAGAAGTTGAAACCAATTGTATGAGTCACGCTGAAATGGCTAGTTTTAAATAGTTTCTATATAATTAAATCATACATATTAAATTGGTTTTACGGACGCTTTCATAAGCAAGGAAGGATGGCAGAAGGATACTTTGACATAAATTGCAGCTCAGAAAAATGTCTCTTTTGATTATGTAGTATGAATTCCAATAACATTTGTTGGTTAAAAAAAGGAAGTTATTATTTGGACCTTATAATCATCAGTAAATCATCACTAAAACAACACGGAGTCTTGACATTTGAACAAGTACTTTTTCACTTATCAGGATTTGTTGTATGTGTTACTTGGTTCAGTCTGTTGAAAGAACAGATCTGATTGTCAATTTACTCATCAGTCTTTAGTTTCAATCGCCTTATTGGTGGTGAGGTGATTATTTGAGTTTGCTTTGCAGCCACAGGCTCTAGCAGTGATTGCATTGCCATAAACTCCTTTGCGTTAGAAAGTATTCTGGAGTCAAATGTGGAGCCATCTGTCCATCTAAAGCTAGGCTGAAATTGGGTCATGGAATAGGACAATGATCCCGAGCACAGCAACAAATCTACAACAGAGTGACTGAAAGCGAGGAGAAAAGATGTTGGCAGTGACCCTGACAAAGTCCAAACCTCAACTGGATTTAAGTACTGTGGTGGGACGTCAGCAGAGCCGTGTGTGCATAAACAAATTACTGTAAACCTCAACAAACAGAAGTAACCTTTCGAAGCTGATTTGGACCAAATTCTTTCCTAACAATTGCGAAACTGATAACATGATACAGAACACTATTGCTTCTAATAATGTTATATTGGTGGTCCTATAAGCTATCAAATCAGGGTCTATACTATTACACACACTTATTTCTTCATTTTAGCTTGGATTGTGTTAGAAGATAATACAGATATGACTATTTCATTCATATTAAAAAAAAAAAAAAAAAAAAAAATCAGAGCATTTTCCAACCGTGTTGGTACTCTGATGCTTTTCTCTGCTTCTTTTGTGCACTACCTCTGCAGAATGTGCACGTTTTATTCTGTTCCTCAGAATGCATTCATAAAGTTTTCACGAGTGCATTAATTTGATCTCTGAATGTGCAGCTATTACAACTTATATTGTGACTGTCAACACGCATCAATTGCACAGACAGAAGAGATTCCTATGAATCAGGCAATTTCATTATGAACCGAGGAAAGCTCCTTTCAGGAATATTGTTTTTATTGTAGCCATTCTTAGATGGAGTCTGAGATTCAGCAATTTTACATGATACATAGAGAAATATTGTTAAAGGCAATTGAAAAATGAATAAAAATAGCATGATTGGTTATTGTAAGATCCAAAAGAGTTCTCTTCTTCCATCACTTTTCTCACAACCACTTACCTAATCAAATGAATCCACTTTCTTGTAGTCAATCAGCCACCCTCACAGATAGTGTCCAATATCCACTCCTCTTATCAACTAATCACAACAGAGAGCTATAATCAAATAATCAATGAGCCATTTGACTAGAGTCAATATTCCACCTTCCAAAGCTGCCAATTTAGGTTTCCATTTGTCAGGCTGATGTGACACTTTGGTCAATAAAACATCCTTTTATACTATCCAACCTAATTACACAATCAGCTTGCTTCAGATTAGATATATTTGCTAAAAAGATAACTGTCATTATGACACCAATTTGTTCTGCGGAGAGCTTGGAAAATGGAAAGTGTGATGAACAGCACAGTAGTATTACAAAGCAATGTTAAAAGTCACAGCCTACAAACTGTGGATCTAACAAATATATGTATTTTAATATTTGTGTGACCGGTGGAATAAATAAGCCTGCTAGAAAAGGGATGTTATTTCTTTTCTTTTATCTGTACCAGCGGGGGAAAAAAAAGGCACGATACATCAAATATATGGCTATTATGTCCCCGAGGCTCTAGATGGTTTTGAAATTGAAGAGAAATAACAAGCGGCCTATCTTTGAAAGCTTGCCTCTGCTGCTCTTTGCATGGCAGGTCTCAAACTTGGGGTCCTTTAATTCACCCATAATGAACGGAGCCGTGTTATTTGGTTGTGCGCCAGAGATGGTGTGGTGATGGTGTGTGTAGCTGCTGTCATTAGTGGAGGCGAATAGCCAAATTTCAGGCGTCTGATGGACTGTGACATGGTAGGTCAGGTTTTCAGTCAGTCCAGATGGGGTCTGACCACAGATGATTACCACTCCTTCACTAGACGCTACTGGCACCGAAGAATTATTCAGAAAGTAATACAGTGTAATCCCTCACTTAACCATGGCATTTCCCATTCATGGCACACAATCTCTCTGACACCTGTCAGTGGTGTCCAAAACATGGTGGCATTATATGTGATGCAACCTTCAAGATAAGTAAAGCAGTAATGACTTACTGTACTGTAAAATTAAGCTTTTTTTCTGTATTGATGAGGAGAGTAGTCAGCTACGTAAAAAGATGTCTTAGATGCAATACACAAACCCAAAACGTACCTGGCATACTCAGGCAGAGAGCTGGTTAAAAAAAGTGTTTCCTTATTTCTTTAGGCTCATTGCAAGCCTTACTGGTTCAGATGCTCACCAGGGAAACTCCCACTACCCCAGATGGTCTGTCCAACCCTGTTTGGTGTAAAATAAAACAGAAACATATGGCTCATCTCTGGTGAATGCACTAAGCAAAGACTAGAGCAAGAGCTGGCCATGTCATTGTTCACCGCCTGAGCGCACTTCTTTGGTTTTCTCCATGTCATCAAACTCATGCACACTTTGGAGGACTGTCTGAGGTTAAGCTCTTCAAAACAGATGGCTGAAATCTGCTCAACACTCAGGGTTAAATACCCTCTTTATTTATTGAAGGTATCCTAAGTAGTATTTGAGTTTTACAGAAAGCTGATGACATTGGGTCAAACTGTTGACAAGATGAATGTTTGTAAATACTTTGCTGCCTCAAGTTAATCTCGGCATTTATCTCCACGTGTCTGTATTTCTAGAGCCATATGGCCAGGGAGCAGCGTTTAAGCTAAATCCACAAAAATAAGTTAGAGAATGGCTCGTACCCCCATTAAATACCACCTATAGTCTTGTGGAATTTGAAAGCTACCCACAGGGAATTGTGGGAAAGCACCTCCTCTTTACAGAAGAGAGGTGCACGGAAGAGTGAACACCTCAGAGAGTAAGAATAGGAACTAGTTAGGGGGTTAGTGCAAAAGGGTGGAGGGAAGTCACAGAGGGCGTGGAGGGACTTAACACATACCAGGCTTAAAGAAAAGAACCTGAAGGATTTTGAAGGAACTCCTCAACCTTCTGTGGTTCAGTGCTTTTCATTGCAAATTCTAGTCATTCACACTCCACAAAAAGTTGGTAGACAGCTGGGCTTAGACTCAGCCATTCACTGGGAATGAGATGGGCTGTGGAAGCAATGACCTGAGTCATCCTGCTGCAGGGGGAAAACAGATGAGTAGAAGATGTATTGAATGCAGTTATACTTGACTTTCCCAAATAACAATAATTGGACTTTTATCAGTCTGAAACAATAAGGAACAGGGAAATTAGTAAAAGTGCCTAATTAGAAAAGCAGTTTTTTTTTTTTTTTATGTGTTTACAGGATAAATGATATTACCACTTTTTTCTTTTACAAAGTTTTTAACTCCTCTGCCTGAAAAACAAAAAAAGCCCAGTGCACACAACATTTTCTTAGTTGGACTGGCAGGTGTATCCCATAATAGCTGAAGTAACTCAGTCAACTGCAACAGTGATCTCCTGGATATACAATAATCCCCTCTCAATTCTACAGCAGAATCTCACTTGTTCCTCTAACTGGACATCCAACTGAGTCCAAAATCAATCACATTGTCTTGGGGTTTTGTATTGTTGGAGTGTGGTTTCATGTAGCAGTGTCATCCATTACATTTTTGGATGCTTTTGTTTATCAATACAGCTGGCATGTAACTGGGAATGTCTGTCTAAAATGTGCAAAAAAAGGCCTGTTAATAAGGTTAGCTCAAGCTCCATTTTGGCTAGGTCAGCCATGAGAGATAAAACCAAATCCAAACTAATATTTGAGTTGCTTCAGTTTTTATTAATTTATTTTTTCTCTTCCCTGATTGCGGTGCCTCTAAGGAAGAGCCCGTTGCCCACAGAGACAATCAAATGTTTCCTGTTTACTATTAATGTTTTATTTTATTAAAATTTTCAGCTTTTCATATTTACATCACAAGTAACTGAATTGTATGCCTCTTGCATTTGTACTTGATCTTGATTATTCTTACCTCTGACATTCTGACCTCTGACTTTGCTCAATAAACAGTCAAATTAGCTTCCTCTGATTTTAGGGTGCTTTGATTGTTAGAGTAACAGACTAAAATTAAGCTTTCCTTCTGTAAATGTCTTCTAAATGGGTAGAAAGGTGAGTTTTGAAGATTAATACACTTTTCAGGAGGTGATCTTATTTAAAAAAAACAAAAACAAAACAAAACTATTGTATGAAAATTTATTATATCTATTTAAAAAAAATTACATACAATAGACTTTTTTTTTTTTATTAAGATCAACTCCTGAAAAGTGTATTAATCTTCAAAACTCACCTTTCTACCCATTTAGAAGACATTTATAGAAGGAAAACTTCAGTTTGGTCTGTTACTCTAACTCTCAACATCTACATAGCTGGACTTATTTGAAATGATATTCACTTTAATTTATTAAATCTAGCTGAAAAAACATTTGAGCAAGATAGGCGCCGAATCAATAGATTTACAGTATATTTCCCTAGAAAAGGACTTTTCTGTGAGCGGAATGCCAAGTGGATTTGGCTGGATGTTAACATCCTGTTTTATTAGATGCAAATTACAGTCCAAGAGTTGAATCGTACTTGGGCAAGGTGTGGAGCTCCACAATTTCCATGTATTGACAATGGGATGTGCATATAAAATAGAATAGAATACACTAAAGAGCATTTTGGCATGTGTGTTAATGAGCTAGCATGGTGTGTGGTCAAAACTAGAAGAATATTAAGAAGTGAATATCATTTCAAATAAGTCCGGCTATGTAGATGTTGAGATATTGATAGATGTGCAATAAAAAAACTGGATGACAAAACCCTACCAGGAAATGATAAACGCCTGTGATTTTTGCTTAATATGTGCACAAATCTGTTTGCTGTTGTCTTCGTTTATGTCTCTGTCACTCCTGTGGTCTTATTTGTCCAACACTAAGTTGTGTTGAATGGGGAGGGTGTGATACGGGTGATGTTAATGCTTATCCCCAGATCAGAGCAGGCCCAAGAGACTGATGGGACTGTTGCCAGAGAGCAATCTGTCATGGAAGATACATCTTTGTCCAATGTGGTCCTGACGAATGTCAGCCTGGCAGAGCTCAAGTGGGAGAAGTAAAAGGTTGTCTGAAGAGGTCTCTGTCTGATAAATTAAAAAAAAATGTTTCATGAATTTTAAACAGCTTGCTGTTTGTCTGCCTGCAGTTTTAAAAGACCAAAGGTTTTTTTCTTCTTTTTTTCAAAAAAGGAAAGCGTAGAGGCTGATAGAAGAAATCTGCATACATTTGCATTCATTTTGCTTCATGTTAATTTGCCTCTTTCTTGTTGAGGTGCATTTACAGTCTCTGTGTTTTTTGTTTCCACGCTGCCTTAATTTATGCGCAAAATCCTCTTCTTTCTTGCTCATTTTCTTCCTTTAATCCTTGAATGTGTATAGAAATGAAATTGCACTAGTTTTTTTTTTTTTTTTCTTGTGTGTGGCTGTTTTAAACTCATGCTTTGACCATGCAAAAGGTATGATTCTTTTTTTCTTATTCTAGTTTCACTGTTAATTAGTGGTGTATGTTCTGTTTTGTAACACTTTATTTAGCCTGTTAGAACAAATTGGCTGTATATGACGGTGGTTGAGAGGTGCAAATGCTTGTTTACTGCTTCTGTTCTTAAACCACTGGGACACTAATGAAATTGTGGTTTAATCTATTTCTTAAGTTTAGTGTTTAAAACTAGATAGCTGGTGCTTTTTCTTAATTCACTGGGAAAACTTTTCCAGTAGCTTGTGGCCTCTGTTGGTGTCCCTATTGCTGCTATCTTTGGGTTTTAGAGTGCATTCACATCAGGATAGTACCCCTAGACTCTGTCTGATTAAGGACTCGAATCAGTTTTAGGGGGGTGTATCCATTCAGACCGAGGCTGCATTCACGCTATACATTGGTCAAGCACGCCAAATTTTTGCAATAATATATTCCTATGTAATATCTTAAAATAACAAGACAAAGACAAGCATTTATAAATTGTAAAGTTTGATCAAAATGAACGTTTTCCACCATGGCAGTGATGGTAAGTGGGTTTTTGATCCAGAAAGCTCAGCATCTGTTTATGAAGGTTCTCTATTGGTTTCAGAGTTATCCTGTTTGTTTGAAAGCAGCTAGTAACGTAGAAGAATATATGGGAAAACAGCACGGCATGCATAAAGAGATTAGCTGCCTCTTCTGTTAAATCTGGTGTGATGTGTCTAAAATTAGTTCAATTAAATCAGACGGTATTGACCACCGTTTTTATCTCCTGTTTGAAGGTTAGATTAAAGTCTAAAATCATTCCAAGGTATTAAATCAGAAACAGCCACCAATCTTTCCACTTCAATACTGACTCATTAGACAAAGAAATGAGCTCTTCCACTCAGCTGTTTTTGTTTTATGACATGTTGCTTTTCAAGTGGCTTACATCTAACCTTTAACTAACAAATCCAAGCTTTGTGACCTACTTTGGTTAGAAATATTAGCCATCAGTTGAAAGTTATTTCCCCCTTACTTTTGTGGGTTTATTCTTGGATATTAAGCTTTGCAACTCATTTACTCTCCTAATGGTAGAGTGCTAATTAGATACTTTCTTTATGATCTTTTGCATATAAATAGAAAGACCTGAATTATGTGAAAATGGTTGGATGTTAGTTTGGAAACTTGGGTTTATATCAGGACATATTTGGTGTTTCTGAATGAGATCCTAAATAAAACTATGTACAGAGAAGATGTTTGGAAACTCACATGCATATTTTAACTTCTGATAGGCTCAAATCCTGATTTCCGCCCAGTCATTAAACTCAGCTGCTGTGTTAGTCAAATGGTTGTGTACAAAAGTGGTGACAGCAGGGTGGAGGAGGTCGACGCTGGGGTTACACAGATTGTTCCTTGATTATAAGATCTGTGGCAGGTGGAGATGAAGGCACTCATTTTATGCTTACTTGAGTCTCCCCAGAAACTGTTTTAATCCTTAATAGCCATATTTAGACTCGCAGAGAACTCTGATCTTTAATCTCTCGCTTGGCAGGCTTTACTTCAGTGTATGCAAATATTGTGACCTGATTTAAATTGAGGGGACTTTTTTGTTTGTTGCAAAGGACTTGTTAAAAAAAAAATTCATACACATATATCAGATTATTAAGAAGGGCTTTGCTCAGGGGACTTCTGTACAGCCCCTCGAGCTGACTGCCCGAGGCTTCTTCCACTCTGAAGAAGAATGACCAGCGCAGAAGGGTGTTCTTGCCAAACACAATAGTTTTACAGAATGTCTGTCTTCAATGTCTCTCTCTTGGTGTCCAACTTTGATTTAGTTAGAAGAGAAACGTTAAGCATTAATAACATTTTAGACTGTTCCATTAATGTTAAATGGAAAACAGATTTTTTTCCCCCTGAATATTTCCTAATAATGAGAAACCGATTGCTTTTCCACATTAGGCATGACAATAAACATTCTCTCCTTATTACTGACTTTTCACAAATGGAGAAAAAGGGCACAAGAATCATTTTATATCAACATGTCGTTGTGTTCTTACATTGATTATCTGGTAAAGCTTATTAGACAGATTAAAAAAAGAAGTTTATTCACATTTTGGGGATTTTTTTAAGGCATCTTTATGAGCAAATGGATAAAATTTCATTCTGACTTTAATGTTTTGTTTTAAACTACTTAGTCTTACTTATTTAAAGGATGGAGGATAAATCAGAGCCAGCCACAATGAAGCTTGGCACATATTGCCTTTTTTTTTTTTTTTTTGCAATTCTGTAAGATGGTCCTTATTAACCTGTCACACAGATGCAGCCCCACAAGGTTTCCATTACAAGCTGTCTACCTTGCTTAAGTATTTTCTATTGGCTCAGTGTCTATTTCTATGTGAAAGACATATAATTATTTTACCTTAAATAATATTCATATGTTGGAAAATACACTCTTTAATTCAATAAAGTGTTGACTGAACATGTATTTTCTCTACTTACTGACAGCCTGAGATAACATTGGAAATGGCTAATTATTTTTATTTTATTTTAGACTGACACAGCTGAAGTTATCTATTAGTACCCAAAAAAAATTAGACTTGTAAGGACTTGAATTATTTCTGATTTTGCCCAGAGATGGGATTGAAAAATGATATCTTGTGTTATCATAAGGTATCTCCAGGGATTTCAGGCAATTTATGATTCCTTTGTCAGATTGCCTTCTTCAGCAGCTGGTGCATCTGACTGAGAAGAGCAAGTTACTGTCGTCGGATGTGCTACACACACACATGCCTCACTCAGCAGAGACAAACAGGCGTAAAGTGGTAAATTTTAATTACTATGTTGACAGTTTACAGTGGACAGGCATTGGATTTTTAATTCTATTAAATGGGTGGTATCTATTATGAGAAATACTTAAGACTTTATTTACCCTTCAATATTTTTACTGATTCGTGTTTGAAAGAAGCCCATGACTTGAGCTCTGGTTTAACATTTTTAAATCAAAAATATTTCTTTGCAGAATAAACAAAGAAAACTGTTATTTCAGTTCAAAGAGATGCCAAAGATAAAAGTAAAATAACTTTTTGGGCTTTTGGTACAGAAACATAACAGCTGGGGGACAAGGTAGTAGTGGAGTGCATACTGAGTGTGTGTGTGTGTCTGGTGTGGGGTGGGGGCAAGAGGAAGACATTACCAAACTGAGCAGTGGTAGGATTTAAAGGGGTGCTATTATGGTATTTCAAGTTTTCTGAGCTTTCTACAGTGTTACAGTGTTGAATCCTCATCAGACATGTGAACGGCACTGTTTTTTTTATCACCTAAACGCATGTTTGAGTTTGAGTTCCAGCGCGTGCTCCGTTCGGTTTCCATGGCAACGAAAAACGCATCGTTTGAGTTTTTTCTACTTGGAAATCCTTGTGACGTCCCAGGGGATAAGGTTCGGTGACTGGTTACCTTCTACTGGTTAACAAGGGCATGTACAAATACATCAGGTGGGTGGAAAATGTTGGATAAAGTTATTTCCAACGATGGCTGGTGAGTTTACCAAAGAGAGACATCCTGCTGCATTCGTTGCTGTGGGTTGCTGTTTTCCACTTTGTTTTCAGGGTCTGATTCAGGTTCCAACATGTAGGGCTGTATGCTGTGTGTTGACATTGTATTTTGTGTTTTTTATTGAGTTCATATTAGCCTAATCCTTATGTTTATGAGACGTTACACTGACGGCGAAAGCAGGTGTGGTACGCGCTCGCGATGTAGCGCAGTGGCGGGAGGCGGGGCTTAATGCGGAAGAGTCTCAATCCACTCGTTTTGCCCGCAGGCTGATCTGACAGCCTACGGAGAGGGTCGGTCTGAAGTAAATAAAGCGATTTGTGGCAATAACTCGATCAATCCCAGCCCTTCTGGGCTCAGAAATAAAAATAAATTAGCCTGAAATGCACATAATAGTTCCACTTTAAGCTAAATTCATGCTTCAGTTATACGTGTATTAGTTCTGGTAACTGTGAGAAGCTTTTTTTCATGTAATGACACTGGTATCTTATCATAACACAACTTTTCAAATCAAATCAAACTTTATTTGTATAGCACTTTTCGTGCTTAAATACTATACAAAGTGCTTTACATTATAAAACAATTTACATCAAAATAGATAAAAATAGATAAAACACTAACACACATGCACATCCCCTTTTACCCACCCACAACCACCCTCACCTATGCCCTATTTGCCCTTAACAGTTAAAAGAAGTTGAATGGCCAGGTGCATTTGCACCAGATGTGCACCAGATAAGGAAACGATATTCTCAGGGAGCCTCTACACAAAGGGCTACCCCCAACCAAGACCACCCAGGCCATCACCATGGGGGCCACCCGGGTCCGGGCAGACAGGACCCACGCCACAACCGTAAGGCTGCAGCGCTGGATCCCAACCCACCAGACAGGGACAGCCCCCACAGCAACACCCATGCAGTCAGAGCAGGGGCAGCCCTTGGTGAAGAGGACCCCAATCCATTAAAAAAAAATAAATAAATAAATAAAATCTATACTAATATGTAAATAAATATATAATTAAATAAAATTAACTAAAAAGATCAATCAATATATAAAATATATAAATAAATAAAATTAACTAAAAAGAAGAATAAATATGGGTTAATATAAGAATGTTAAAACTTAGTTATAAGCTAAACTAAAAAGGTAGGTCTTGAGCGTTTTTTTTTAAAAACATCAACAGTCTCTGCAGCCCTGAGGCCCTCAGGCAGGCTGTTCCATAGGCGAGGCCCGTAAGACTGAAATGTGGCCTCACCATATGTTTTGGTACGAACTTTAGGAAGAACTAAAAGGCCGGTACCTGAGGACCTCAGGGTCCGCGAGGGTTCATACCTTAAAAACAGATCAGATAAATAAGAAGGCCCAAGACCATTAAGACATTTATAAACCACTAAAAGAACCTTAAAATCAATCCTGAAATGCACGGGGAGCCAATGCAGCGACTTTAAAACTGGTGTAATGTGTTCCCGCCCCCTGGTCCTTGTCAGAACTCGTGCCGCCGAGTTCTGCAGTAGTTGTAAACTAGAAATACTCTTTTTGGGAAGACCAGAGAGCAGGGCATTACATTTATCATTGAAAGACTGAGAGCTGTGTGTGATGTTCTGGCTGTGAAGCAACAACCATAAAATGGGATGAAACGTTGATAAAGAAAACTCTTAAAAGTTTCAAATATAAGATACTCAACACCAAAAAGGCAAACTACGTAATAGATAAAAGCGTTTACGGTGGTGTAATAGTGCCCAGAGAACATAGTCACGATTCTTCAGTGTTTGTTGTTGTCAAAGCTTCTTTTTTAAGACAGCCTGTCCTTCCAAGCTTGCTTGTAAGTGCACATCCTTCCTATGCAGTCTATCATCAGGAGACAACATCCACATTCTCTCTGACTAGTAAACAGAATCCTTGTGGGTCCATCTAAAGGCCTCACCAAAATAGTGGAAAAGACCATGGACAGCATATGTCTGCTTTTCCCAAGACGGAGAGTCCTGTTACCTCCAGGTTTGGTTTGATGAAGTCTGAGTTATCTGTTTAGTCTTGTGTTCTATTCCGACATTCTCCTTCTCAAAATGACTTGCACGTGTATGACAATGTCTTTTATCCTGCATCATTTCTGACTCAAGGTTAATTGCTTTAAATTTGCTTCATGTCAATCATCATTGTTTAAATTCACAACTAATTTGCATTTGCTAATTTAGATATGTCATGAACTGTTAAATAAAATATAACAGTCTTGTTCTTTTGTAAATTGTCTGTATTATTCTCAAGTCTTAAGTGAAAAGTATGTAAAGTCATTTCAGTGCGTGAGAAGAGGTTATTTTAACTGAAGTGCCACTCACACACAGCACAGTGTGGAAAATGCACTTACTTTGTTTTCTCTCTACCAATAACATGCGTCTTCAGAGACAAACTTATGAAATAGATTTGGTAGCATCAGCTTCAGTCAGCTGTTAGTCAATATTACTGTCCTTATTCTATTGCTCTTTGTCTGAAAGGACTGGCATGTTTTACAGGTAAATGACAGATCCAAATATGCTGCAAAACATCTGTAATTTTATGATTTACATAATTTGTTCTTCTTCTCTTGTGCAGTTTTACCTCATGCAACATCTCTGGTAATGATTCATTTTATTTTAAACTTAAAATTTGACTACTGTCATGGTTCAAGTAAATTCAATAATATTTTAACATTTAATCAAATATGTTTAATTTTTTGTTGTCAAATTAGATAGAAAGCTCTAAAAGAAGGTGAGGTTGTTTATCGATTGTACAGAATTGAAGAAGGAAACCATTTAGATTTTTGTCCCAAGCAGAGCAGACCTCCAGTAACCTTACAAAGCTTTTGGCCACTGTAAACATAATGTGGCCCATTATGATGGAAGAACTGCAGAAGAAATTCTATCTGTCCTATCTATTCTTTGTTAGGACTGCTGCAGATCGAACACAGCCATGTTAGCCACTCCGCATCAAGACCAGGGTTTTGACAAACACCCTGGTCTGTTTAACAAAATCAAACTGGCACCAACTCACCATGTGCTGCCAGAACCAGCAGCTATAATGGGACAGCATAGCAGTCTTGTGACTAGGAGCACTCTTAACTTTATGTAGATAGACATTAACATATATTGAATGCATTTCAGTATTTTATTTCACTGTTGTTTTAAGACAAACCTTGAAATCACTCCGAATATTATGACTTGTCTTCTTTTTTCAAATAAGCAATCACATTTTTTCCTAGTTACTTGAAAGTCCTAATTATTGGAGTAGTTCAATAAAAGAAATGTGCTACAAGTCTGACCTGCTGTGTGTGGAGGATTTCTAAACGTATAACTTCATTTAAAAATGATATAAAATCAAGTGTTTTGCTGGGGAAAAAAACTGCAATGTGACATTTTTGTACATCATATTTAAAGCCTCTATAGAAGGATTAAAAAGTCTCATTGCTCTAGGACATAATTTATATTTCCCACATTATGATTTTTGCAATTACCCCCCCACGTCCCCCACCCACCCATTACTTTTACAAATTAAGTATGTAGTTTTAATCATTGTTGCAGAACTGTCCAATCTCTTTGTTATCTTGTGTTTTTCTTGTAATGGACATCCATGATGGTCCAGGACAATCAAGCTGAGTGGGAGGAATTTCAGCTTTTAAAAGGGGGATTTTATTAAATTAGACTCTGGCTCTTAAAAAATTAAAATCAAGGGTTTGCATGAGAAATGAAGGATAATAAATTTTCCTGATGTGAACACAGTACTTATTTTCTTCCGTTTTGTTGTCCTGTTAAATATTTTCACAAGAGATTACATTAGATAGTAGATTAGTTATTGTATCCAAGCATGCTTTAAGCACATTATTACTTTTGGACCCTAAACAGGCCTAGTCAGCTTCAAAACAAATAGCTTTTCAGCGGTTATTAGCTACACTGTGTGTTGCATCGCATGAGAAAATGCATTTCTCAGAAGGGTTGTCTTGAAAATATATGGCTTCTTTCTTTCTGTGCAGCGATGAGTCGGTTAGAACAGTAATGAAGTTATTTTTCCTCTGAGTGAGAAATGGGAGAAAGAAAGGGAAATCAATAGTGATATCTTGAAGCTAGAGTCTGCCATCTAATCTCTCAGTGGTACTGGAAGTGCTTCATTTGGCCTTTTTGATGCTTCCCCACCCACACTTTGCTCACAAAAACACTCACTCCCCAGTGTTCCTTATAAGTAAACATGTGCAAATGGACCTCATACAAGCTGAAAATATCAGCTTACCCGTGCTGAAGAGATTTAGGAAAGTGTGGAGAAGTTTCAAATGGAAATCCTGGAAGAATTCAGCACAGACTGCGTGTTGAAACATTAATTCTTTCCTCCCCCTTTGTTAATCATATTTTATTTATTTGCTACTGCATGTTTCCACCTTTCTCTATTTTTGTGCTAAGCTGCAAAATGACTCTTCTCTCTGTTCTTTTATCAAAGGGGTTTTACACATGGAAAGGTCCAGGGTGTCGGAGAAGTTGGATTGTGGTGTGGAAAATGACCTGGCACAAACATGTGGGTCCTGTGTGTTCTGTATTGATTAACCCCTTCCCACACATATTGGCTGCTTGTGATGAGGAGGAATCTGCACAGTTCAGGTTACGGTGCTGCGCTAGCAGTGGAATGTAAATCATGGATGAGGGCCCCTACATGCACCTGCACATATGATAATGCTCACATGATCAAACATCTGGAAGGATGAATATAAAGGCCATAAAAAAAAAAAATCAAAAGCCTTCTAGTTGAAAGGCTTTTTTTTTTTTGCTTTTCATTGCGTTTCTTTTCTTTTAAAAAAAAAAACAAAAAACAAAAAAAAAACAACAACAAAAAAACCTTTGCTGTCACAAAAACCATAAAGTGGAACCACCGCCTGGGCATATGTGTCTGAGTTGAACTGAGGCAGGCAGCCAGAACCAATGTAGCCTTTGGGTAATATGACACAAAAGACCAGTAGATCATTTTTTTAAATCTCTGTGGCAACTGCGGCTGTAGTTTTGGAAGACATCAGCCTCTATATGACATGAAGCAGTCTGAGAGGCTGAAAAGAAAGGATGGTCTTTTCAAGACTGTTTTTCACGCACACACTTCTGACTTTAATTTAGACTCTCAGAACAAAGACACTGCAACTATGTATCAACCGTACTGACTACTCCCTGGAGCAGTCTGAAATATATATTGAGGATATTTCTAATCCAAATATATAATTACTTTCATTTTTGTTTAAAAATAGAATATTAATATGGAAAAATACGAACACTGTTAATTATTTTTAGCTTTTGTTGTAAAACTATATCAGGAGTGAGACTGTTGGATCTGATGTTGTGTGACGTCACTGCTGCTGTGTGTTTAATATTAAGGGTAGCATAGAAAAAAAAGTTCCCAAAAGCTATTTGTTTATTTATTTAGTCTTATGAACAGCCTTTAGGATGAATAGAGATAGCACCATGGGACAGAAAGAAATCCAAATGTAAGCAGACATATTTAATTGTCTCAACACTACCCAAGCTGTGTTGGATGTACAGTCGCCTTTTTGCAGGATTTGGGGTAAAAGGATTTGTTTCTCTTCGCAGAAGGTAATATTTATTTCACAAGAGACTTTAAAGAAAATGGCACCGACAGTCTAAAAAGTATCCAGATTTGTTTGTTTTTAAACCAAACCCTGAAGATCATGAAACAGTCTTGTCAGAGCTCCCATTTTCTGTTCTGAGTGCATTGCTGGATAAGAGCCGCATGTTGGAGAAGTTATCAGTAACGTCTGACATTTACGTTCTTGCATGTTCAGATCACAGCTTAGCAAATTCTTCTCTGTCATCTTTGATTACTAAATTTAATGCTATATTTTATATTTCACTGCAAAACAAAGACCAAAGAAGATTTGATGGTAAATGAGCAATTTTACCAATTTCCCTAATCTTCTGTTCATTTTTATGCTTTTCTTTTACCAGGATTATGTGTTGTAAGCCAGCAAGATCATGCTTGTGGAGAAGGATTTTATTTGAAGAATGACTAATTTCTTTGTAAATAATTCAAACTCAAGCTGTGACAGTTGGTGTCCACTTATTCATCAGAGATGGAGACGGCCCAATTGAATGATATAGAAGCAAACAGGATGAACTCTGCTCGGAGGGAGTGCTCTCCAGTCAAAGCAGTCTTCTTTCTTTTACTGATTAGTTGTACAAGCTGTCATCCACATGTTGATTTTGAAGCACGTAGTAATAATCTCAGGCTAGTGACTTCTTAACAAATCTTAATGAAAATAGTTTGATAGCTTATTTGATACAAATTGTTATTATTATTTAAGCACAAGTAAATATTGTTATATGTTAATGACCAGAATGACATGTAGTTACAGCAGATGTAGCCATCTTGAAGACGTTATTTCCAACGTTAACTTGGAGGATTTTTACACACCCTGCCATTAAGCTGTCATATCTTTCAGGTTCTTGGTACTTGCTTTCAACTCAAGGTATCAATGTGATCACTGATATCAAGGTGATGTAATGACTCGGGAGAGAAAAGCATTAAACAGAAGGGCTGTGCATTACAATTTACCAGTCCTGCATGAAAAACCCAGAACCAAGGGAAGATCTCAAGACATTCACATTGAAGGGAAGTTCTCAGCTTCTCCACCCAGCCTCCCACTCAGTCTCATCCTCTTTTTTCCTCTGCATTTATCAGCAACTCCACCTCTTTTCTTCTCTGGTTGCTTGCTCTCACAAAGTTCTCAGATTCTGGTCAGAAGGGGCTTGACAGTCTGCCTTTGGCAGCTATTAGCAGTAGGGTTTAGCGGATAGAAGCCTCCAGGGATTGTCTTCCATCAGCAAAGGTAAAAGTAAGATCTGTTTCAGGCTCTCATCAGAAACTTGCCAATCACCAAAAAGAAGAATTTGTGGAGTTTAAATGTTTTTGAACTTCCAGAGTCTCATTATTTTAAACTAGACATCCCACATTTCTCATTCCGATGCATTCATGTACAGTCCACATGAGTTGAAGTGATATGTCACTTCTGTCCAATCCACTGAGCGTCACATTCTTGTTTCCTCACAGCAATATGTCTTAACTGTGGTTCTTGAAGACTTTGCCATCACA